>NC_056578.1:39031128-39331128 GCF_018340385.1 Cyprinus carpio
AAGGGGGCACAACAAGACACAGCCTCCCCACCCTTTCTGAACCCAGCCTAGATGATTAGATGTCCAGACGCGGGATAACCTTGAGCTAGAGCGGATAAAATGTGCCCAAGGAGGAGCCGAAGGAGATGGAGGTAGACTTGGATGCAGACAGAGATGGGATGCTGAAGCTATTCAAAAATTATTTTCATGTTCGAGAGGAAATAAATAAATAAATAATCTATATATATATATATATATATATATATATATATATATATATATATATATATATAATATAGTATTTTAAAGTTATAAATTGTATTTTATTTGGTTATGTGTGTGTGTGTGTGTGTGTGTGTGTGTGTGTGTGTGTGTGTGTGTGTGTGTGTGTGTGTGGTGGTGTGTGTGAGAGAGAGAGAGATAAAAAAAATAGAAAACATAAAGCAAGGCACTATTACTAACCCTTCACCATCCCCCCTCTGTAGACCCCATGAAAAAAAAAAATCTAATTTTCCCATCTCTGCCACCAAGCATCATTCCCTTCCCACAGGCCCCCCTCCCACCACCACCACCTCCCTCTTATACTGCGCACCCCTCTTTTTTTTCTCGGAGCAAGGCTCCATTTTGTAATAAGTTCTGATCAGTGTTTCTACCAATTTGCATTCTACTGAGGAAATGGAGGAACATCCCTGATGAGGGAGAAAATGGAAAGAGATAGTGAGGAGAGAAAGACAGAGAGAAAGAGAAAGAGAAAGAGAAAGAGAAAGAGAAAGAGAAAGAGAAAGAGAAAGAGAGAACATCCCTGATGAGGGAGAAAATGGAAAGAGATAGTGCCAATCAAATGTCCGATTGAATGAGTGTGTGTGTGTGTGTGTGTGTGTGTGTGTGTGTGTGTGTGTGTGTGTGTGTGTGTGTGTGTGTGTGTGTGTGTGTGTGTGTGTGTGTGTGTGTGTTGGAATTGAGGTTGTGGTGTATATGTGTTTGTGTGCGACTCCAGCTGCGCATGCGCAGGTGTGTTTGTCCATTCCCTCTGTAAGGCTGCTGGAATGTCAGGAAAGCTCATTGTACTATTTGCTTATTCAAATTCAATCAAACAGCTGTGCTGAGCGGGAGGGGAGACGAATGAGATCGTCAGGCTGATCGCTCATGAGCTGGAGGTCTACCTGTGAGCCAAACAGAACGGAACAAAACACAATCACCCATTGGCTGTTACCATTAAACACATTATAATTCTGTTGCATTATAGAACTGTCCACTGTCAGATTTGCACCTGTTTTGACACACACACACACACAAACACACACAAAGTATGACTGCATGGGTCCATGGGTTTTTGAACTGTAAATATATAAATCTAGGTATGAATGTGAATATGGTGGTCATCATTTAGTACCGTGGCAGGGAAGGTGCTGGTTAGTTGGCACTGATTCCTTAAAATCATCTGAATGTCTGTACTCTTAATTTATACAGAAATTATGAAGACATTAAAATATCAAACATTAAAACTTCAAAATGAAAGTATTTAAAAATAACTCCCCTACCTAAAATGTGTTGATTGATTACTTATGTTTAACATTTGAATTTTATAATATAAGTATGAAATTTTTAACATGAATATTTTGATAATAAAATCTTCTTTTATATTGTAATTATATTAATTATAAAAACGATTTTATCATGCAAATGTGTGACCAATAAGAAGTGCTAATTTTTAATATATTATAATGCCGATCTATCTCAATAAGTGCACAACATAAATTTAGTTAATTCAGTGAATCGTGTATGAACGAACAAACTCTATGATTTTTATACAAGTCTGCTGGTATATGGTGGGATTGTATAGCACTATTCAGCCTTGAAAATATTCTTATAGAGACCATGATATAAATATTTTCATTAGATTAAAGTGAAGAATTATTAGCATTTGCAAAATTTGTACATATTGCATATTATACTACAAATTGAGATGTGTTAAATCAGAAACATATATACTGATATAACCCAGTAATGTCTATCATATATACTGAGACACATTAGGAGTAGATTGGAGGTGGCTCAGGGCAGTTTTGGTGATATTGTTAATGGGTGTTCGAGGCTTTTCTCAGGACTGATGAGAAAGATAGAAAAGTTAATTACAGCCTGGCTGAAGCAACCCTTCCTTTGTCTGTATACAATATGTTTTCCATTTATACTGTGGATATCAGTGGTTATCTCCACCTCTGGAGGGAAAGTGAGAGAAAAACAATTGCGAATTCTCTCACACAATTTCTCCATCCAATTCCCAATCATGCATTTCTGAGCAAAATTAATTTCCGTGACTATCTAATAAATCAGAAACAAGTGATTGCTGTTGATGTCAGTCCAGATGGACACAATGAAACCTCCCTCTCTGTTCGACACTAGTTTGCCACTGGCTTTTCCTCTTTCTCTGCTCTTGTGTTGGAGACTGCTGCATCACACAGATAGTGGGTTCTGATTCCCTTCGAAACAGATATTATGGGTGAAAATTCACAGTCTTGCATCAATCTAATAATACACATTCAGAAATGCACAGCATGTCTTCTCACATGACTGTTGAAGCCAGTCTGGCAGCAGCACTTTATCATGGGATTATAATTATTCATGGCCAAATATTTTGTATTGCATGCTTCATTACACACGGCTTCACTTCAGTTGGAGCGAATTCAGAGTCTAGTACTAAGGTGCCATCCTCCCATGCAGGCTGTATCATAAAGCATACTGTAAGGCAACATGAAAACATCTAAAGTTGTGAGCCTGTGAACCCTGTGCCACCCAACCAAGTCCTGCTTTTCCAGCAGGTGAGCAGCAGGTCTTTGGATGCAGTGCAGGAATGTGGGGGAATAAAAGAGAGGTTAAACGATGCTGCCGTAACACATTGATCTGCCTCAGATCCAGAGTTAGATATCCCAAATCCCTCTGTCTATGTCGACATTGCAGTTTTAGAATTATATATGTTGTGTCTCAATGTGTCTATATAGAGGAGGCAATGAATTGTTCTCCACCGTCTTATTGATTTTCACACCCAGAGACGGCGCGCCCCCAAAGGCCACTGAATTACAGGCCATTTTACAGGGAATTACACCAGTGCTGGAAACTTTACAGAGATATGGGTGTCAGGGATCAGTCACAGTACAGGCCCTGCAAACAGCAACTCTATCCAACCTCTGCTAGAGACTCACACTGATCTTCCAGGCATAAACAAAGCCATCCAGAGTCCAGCAGAATTAAACAATAAAGATAATATAGTTAAAGGTAAAGTATCATTGCACATACTAGCAGCAAGCAATTGTAAAAATGTAACTGTAAATGTACTAAAATGCAACTACATCTTTACAAATGTGTAATTACAAATATCTTTAAATACATGACACACTCGTTTCCATAGAAATTACATTAAAATGTATTTTAGTTCACCATAAATGCTTGTCAGTATATACAGCAGCACAACCGTATTTCAAAGACAACAGAAGTAATTATAAAATTACATATAAAGATTTACTTGAGTTCTATTTATTTGAGTCCAAAACACTCTAAAGTTCAGATAATTGCAATTAATATAAATCTGAATTTTAATACATTTGATTGCAATTACAATGAAATTGGGTGGCCAGTAACATCACATTTTTTATGCTGTGCTAAAGTATGCTAAAGTGGGCTTTGTACTTTATCTGTTCAGATAAACAGGTTTACTAGACACTAAATGACTTGTTTTGCTATGTTGGGTTAAAAAAAAACTATAAAAAAATTAACTATTAACTATTAAAAAAAACTTAGTAGCAATATGGGTAATGTCTTACAAAAAAATATATATATATACATATTATTCTAACTAAACTTAAGTATTAACACTATTATTTTCAGATCAGTATATATAACCTGCAGTAATATATTTGAAATACATAATTTAATAAATGTTCCATGACTTTTCAACACATTTTAATAAACCACTTTTGTGGTGCTTTGTTTTGTCCAGTTTGGAGCTTAATTGCTCCTTGTCAATTTATGTTTTCACTGAATTATTTAAAATAGCAGAGCTATATAAAGGTTAAATAAAAAGCAAATAAGAGTAAACTATAGCAGAATGCTCTAGCAGAAAGGGTCCCACTTTATATTAAGTAGCCTTAACTACTATGTACTTACGTCAAAAAATAAGTAAAGTGTACTTATTTTGTTCATATTGTATTGCAAAACACTTTTGCTGCTATTGAGGTGGGAAACGGGTAAGGTTAGGGACAGGTTTGGTGGTAGGGTTGGTTAAGGAATAAGGGATGGGTCAACAGTGTAATTATAAATGTACTGTAATTACAGAAATGAATTACAGATGTAATTACATGCAGGTATTTTTAAAATGTAAGTACAATGTAAAAACATATACAGTATGTACACAATAAGTGCATTGTACCAAATGATTAATTTAAATGTAAGTACATAGTAGTTAAGGCCACTTGATATAAAGTGGGACCGAAGAAAGTATTTTAACATCGAAAAAATGGCACGCTTCACCTCAAGAAAGTTGAAGTAGGCATGAGTCCATTGGCACTTGTCAGCGCCTCATCTACCACTGCTTTTAGGAAAGTTTTAACCGCAGTTAGGCAACAGATACATACATAATGGTGGCCATATGAGAAATATGGACACAAAAATACAAATGTGTTTCCCATAAGCTTGGTGAAGGCTTTATCTGCATCATAAGGTATAGATTAAGTAGTACGGTAATCAGGTCACCCTGCCACTGATCGCTGGGCTTTAGGTAAAGTCCTTGCTTCAGTACACCTCCCCTGAAGACGAGAAACAAACATTCTGCAAACCTAATATGCATGTATTACAGGCTCCTGTAAGATCTGTTGACACATGGTGACAAACGCAGCATTGTATTGTAGTACTGCTAATGTCTGTGTGTTCCTGCGCGCCAACAACCCTTTCTGATTTTATTTACGTCTGGGGAGGGCGTTTGATCCAAGCTCTGAAGCGCCGTTTACAACAGCGTGTGTCATGTCAAAAATTGTGTGAGGCAAAAGCCCCGAGGATAGAGGTTAATTCAGGGAGGGGAAAAGAAGCTGCTATGTCTCTTTAATGTGATAAACAAGAAGAAGCTGGAGAGAGCTTGACATGTGTAGATTTTACATATATACCGTTGATAAGTAGAATGACATAAAACATTGACAAGTCTTATTTTCATTTCTTTTGAGTGGAATGCAGAAGGAAGCAAAGGCCCGTAAGACATGCTGAATGAGCCAGAGGGATGGCTCAGAGTTGGCTGACTAATAAAAATCTATTTCTTTCTCTTTCTTTGTCTATCTCTCTTCTCTATCTGTGGCACCTGGCAATCTCAGGCCGTGTACGGTTACATTTCATTTCTTCTCTAACTTTGGCTTGTAAAACTCTCTCGTGCACCGGCTCACGCTGACCTCAGTGGAAACCCACAAACATGAAAGGGCCTTTATCTGTTCCAGGTGTGTGAGCACTTACATCGAGTTATAATGTGTGTGTGTTCATTTACAAACAGATAGAAAGAGTGTGGTTTACTTTGCAGAGGGCCCTGTTTCTTGACTAATGCCGGTGTGTGTGTGTGTGTGTGTGTGTGTGTGTGTGTGTGTGTGTGTGTGTGTGTGTGTGTGTGTGTGTGTGTGTGTGTGTGTGTGTGCGCGCGCGTGTGTGTGTGTGTCTGTGTTTTATTTTTTTGGGCAAATTGCTGTTTGTTCAATAAAATAACATTTAAAAATACATATATAATAATTACAAATAATAATAACATTATTATTTGACATACAGGTAGGGGCATTATATAACATTTTGTTTTGCCACTTTTTCCACACATGATTAAATAATTACAGTCTAATGATGTTTAACAATATACATACCAGATCTTGGCAACCTTAGGTAAAGAAAGTAGACAATGACAGATGAATATTGGATGATTGTAATGTTATTTAATTTTTTTTTTTTTTTTTAGAAATGTTAAAGTCAGGATCAAAATTTAGGTCAACATTGATATTCTCTACACCTCTGATGTGAGTTTTGTTGTTGTTGTTGTTGTTGTTTATAAAAAGAGCTTTGGTAAGTAAATAAAAATTACATATTTTAAATCAAATTATAAGAACAATAATCCTTGCTGAAGTTATGTGCACAATTCAATTTAAGCTGCCTACTGAAGTGAAGTGAAGTGAAGTGACATGTGGCCAAGTATGGTGACCCATACTCAGAACTTGTGCTCTACATTTAACCCATCCAAGTGCGCACACACACTAGTGAACACACACCCGGAGCAGTGGGCTGCCATATTGCTGGTAGCAGACAGGGGTTCAGTGCCTTGCTCAAAGGTCTCACCTTAGTCGTGGTATTGAGGGTGAAAGAGAGCACTGTACATTCACTCCCCCCACCGACAATCCCTGCCGGACCTGAGACTTAAACCCTCAGCCTTCGGGTTACAAGTCTGACTCAATAACCATTAGGCCACGACTGCTGAAACAGCCAAACATACAATCCACCTAATAAAGAAAAGACCTGTCATAATCTGTCTACTAATAACAATATTTTAAAATAAATAAATAATAATAATAATAATAAAAAAATCATCAGATGCTTATTCATCAAACTGTTACACCATCAGTATAGCACACTATAAATATACTGTATGTACTCACTATGCATTGATATCCTATGGTCATATTTGTTACAATATGAAACAATTCATTCATATTATTATTTAAACAACAGATAGCTCATCTGGACACCCCATAGCTGTATTTTGACCTGATTCACAATGAGATAATTCAATAGGCCTGGAGAAATATTGATAGAGACTTTACATACTAAGTCCCTATCCAACAATCCATTAATTAACTTCTTCTGTCATATTTGAAATGATGGTGAAGAGTCCATTTTTGGACCCTCACAAATCTTTGTGAGGGTGGAGTTGGTGATGGCATGAAGACTGACAGTGAAACAGATAGAAATCAAATAATCTTTTAGAAGAACATTTTTCATGGAATCTCAATCCTGAACCAATCAGGCCACACACAAACCCACAATCAAGCTCTGCAGCTCCTTACAAGGGCTGATAAAATTTCAGATAAGTGATGGCAGGTCGAAGCAACCCATCCCATTTTTCAGCTTTGTTACTTTTTTGCTAGACTCATTATTTCACCGGTTCAGGGACCGGACTGTCACACACAACCCACGTTTGATATATGAACATCGGTCCATCACTAAGATCTCCTCCTGCCAGAGCCAATGAGTTGTGTGGGTATGCGGCAGAGAGCGGACTGCCTCCCTGCCACGAGCAGACAGAGACTGATGGTACGAGCTGGATGTGGTGAGGGGGAGCAGGGGACTCTGCTCTGGACAGGTTACAAATAGGGCTGAGAGAGTGAGGAGCTCAACCTGAATAAATGCTGATCTTCTATTGAGCCTCTCTCATCCACTAACTGTCATTGTAGCCCAGCTGCGGTAGCATTAAAGAGACTCAATCAGTGCTAGAGAGAGTAGGAGGGGAGAATGCGAGCGGGCCTCAGACAAAGACTTGGGGAACACCACACAAATAACACAAACTACAATCGCTACAACCTTTGCTAATGCACACCATAATCTATTAGCAACTAGCAGATTTGAAGCAAAAGAGAGCTTATCTGAGAGATAGTAAGGTTAAAAAAAGGTAAATGAAATTGGTCAGTGCAGTGCATCGTTTCCTGTTCTTTTGCTGCCAACCTCAATGTCTCTTTTCCCCACAATCAGTGTCAGCAAGGAGCAGCTTGCAAGAAACACTGATCTAACGTATTGGCAGAGCCCGGTTCCTAACTCCTTTATCTCTTCAGGAGATGGAATTCAATATACAAAAATCCCATCATGCAACTGCAGCATGCTTGCACTGGAGAGAAGGGCAGGGTTGCCAGGTAATTGGCTGGCGGTGGATGAACACAAGGTATGAGATTACCCGTGGAGGAGTGGAGAGGATGGGGAGGGCGAAAGGAGGGGTGCCTTGACAACCCCTCTAGCACAACCACAACCCCCAACACCCCCAACCCGAACACCACTACCATCATTGACGGCCCCTCCCTCTCTATGTAACATACAGCCCCCGCTGGACCCTGAATGTGTCTGAGGCTCCTACTCAGCTTCAGTAGTGATGTGTGTCACACCGCAACCACCGCAAGAAATGGGGAGCAAGAAAATGCCTGCATTATGCTTCTTTCCTAAATTTAGTCTATTTTTGTATAGCTAACATGCACTCATTGGGAAAAATCTATCACATACATTATATTAATTTTAAATCTCCCCAGATTAGTCATAATAGGAATCTGAAAAAGATCAAAGAGTACAACACTGAAACGTAAATGTGGTCGAAATGGTAGCAACCGAAGAGGCGTGGCACACGGGAGCCCTGTTGGTACACCATTTGCCTCTTTCTACCCGGATAAATGAAGCAGAGATAAGAAAAACAGAGACGAATTGCCAGTTTGATAGACAGACAGATAGACGAAAGAAAGAAAGAAAGAAAGAAAGAAAGAAAGGGAAAGGGAAAGGGAAAAAAAACGAATTTCTCTGATTTATTTATGATGCAATGAAGGCATGTTGAACGCATCAGAAAAGACAGCAGTGGTCAGACTGTCAAAGAAGATGAAGTGTCTTCATAGTTGAGCGGGCGAGTGAAAGAGAGAGAGAAGAGCAGAGCCTGAGGTTGTGTTGTGGCAGGGTGTTAACCATCGCGCTTGCACACACACCCAAACTACAGACCACCAGAACCACCATCAGCTGTCTCATCAAAACATACTCTCAATCTAACACATGGGCCCAGAGAATAGCACTAGAGTAAGAGATACAATAGATATGTGCTGAAAAAATCTGGAAATTGGTTTGATGGATACCAACCACCACTGACAATGATAGAGCTGTTTCATTTTAAACTACAGCGTGATTACATAAAATGGTCAGGACTTAAGACATCGGTTGTTTGTTTGGTTTTTGTTGTTGTTTTTTGTTTGTTTGTTTGCTTGTTTGTTTTTTTATTTTATTTTATTTATTTATTTTTTTGGGGGGGGGCTTTTTTAATATATATGTACATATGGGGTATATGAAGATGAAATCCTTTCCTGCAAAAACAAAATTTGAACTGTTCCTCAGAAGGGGCTGAAAACAGCTGAAATAGTGCAGACATTCAAATACATAATTTTTATTTTAGGATGGTTTTTAAAGGTGTAAACCTGGAGTTGAGATTTAGGATGTGTTGCCATTCAGAAAGTCAAAATGTCTTCTGATTCTGTGATTGCAATTTCTCTGAATTTCTCTGATTCTTGCATTGTCAGAAAAAAAGTGCAACCATTGTCCTTTTAAGGGTACAACAGATTGTCAGTGGGGCAGCTGAAATAAAATAAAATACATAAAAAAATGATTTTTATTTCAGCAAACTAACTAATTAAAATAAAACAAGAACTTAAAAATGACTTATTAAAAAAAAAATACTAAAATTTAATTTATAATTCAAATGAATTCCAGATATTAACAAAATATTGTTGTCAACATGACTCAGTTTAATGTGTGGTGTTCAGTTGTCAGATTACTGCAGTTTTAATGATTTTAATTCAGTAATTCAACGTGTGGCAGTGTGGTCACACGTTAAAATGAAAAGAAAGAAAAAAGGCGACACAGAGACAGCAGCTGATATTGCTTCCAGTCAAACACATTACCAATGGAATCATTATAACATACTGCACATGTAGACAGATGTAGTTGGTCATTCCATGAATGTATTTTGCGTACTGTGCACTGCATTCATCCTATACGCTGCAGAAATAGTATGACCATACATTATTCTGAACATAGCCAAAGTGTATGTATGGAGAGCTGAGCAGGTTAATGTTAAAGACAACATCGCCCTCTGCAGGTGGAGGACAGAATCCTGGACTGACTGCTAGAACATACAACCACAAAGAAGCCACCTGCAGTCACATCTTCCTCTCTTAGGAATTTCTATGTATACTAAATCGCTAGAAAGACAAGGTACTGAATGGACAAGAGCGAGAGGAGAGAAAAAATTTAAAGATGCAGAGATTCAAATTTAAGAAGTATTACTTGAGATGCCATGTAAGTGTGACCTTCTCCCAGCTCGCCACTAAACAACAGCAAACTGTAAGTACTGAGATGCTTTCTGAGTTTGCAGTAGTTTCACAAAGCTAAGATACAACCATGTGAAACCTAAAAACCTCCAAAGTAAGCAAGCAAAAGCAAAAAGGCTAAGGCTGTCTAATTCAACCCTAATTCCGTCCATTTTACCTCATCATTACTGGACCAGAGCAATTTCCAGGCTGAAATCACCTTTGACGAAGCACTCATTTTTACTTAACCACTGCTCTATCCTCTCTGCGTTGCTCATCCCAAGATTTATTAACAGTTTTCAAGCTGGCATGTATTTGAAAAATCCCAGTGATTTCATATAATTTAATGGGCTACAGATGGGCCAGATTCAAACTGCTCGGTCAGAAAATACAGCCCAAAATTGCTGTGCTTTCTAATATTGCTGGCACTCCAGGCAGATGGGAATAAACCGGAATGGAGCACAAATGTACTTTTCATATTTGCAGGTCTGCTGTGAATCTCCACCTCTAAGGTGATAAAAATTGGGCATCTGCAGCATGGATTCAAATAAGTCGGAAAAGCACAGCACACATCCATCATAATGCAGAGGGGGCAGGGAGTGAATGAGAGCAAAAGAGAACCTTCCGTCGCTAAAACCAAATAGCTGTTGGTGCGACTCTGGACAGTTTTTTTGTAAAATTGCTCTAATGTTCATTAAAATATAAGCACGCAATCATTCACATCATCTACTGTATGAGACATACTGTAGTTTCCAGCTGCAAGAATTATGACAGACCACACGTCTCAACATTAATAATCATCCTCAAGCTCTTCAAGCAACTGTTCCTTATCTCCCATCACACAATATGGCTTCCTCCCCATACAGCAGGCCACTGACCCACAAAGACACAGGGAGGTTGGATTTGAAAGATCTCCTCCATCCCCTGCTCCTCTGTTTCATGTGTCGCTTTACAAAAAATTCCAGAAATCAGCCTGACTAGATTGGGTCTGAAGCAAGCCCTTTGATACCGCTGTGTGTCCTTTCATCTCTGTGAACGGTTCCCTTCACTTTAGTTTACCAGAACAACACTTTACACACTAGGGAGAATACCCTTGAAACTTGACAACCAAGCTGCCTTTCTTCTGAGCAGGCACAGGGAATATTGGAGGCTTCTTTTCAAGTTATGTTCCTCCCCAGCAAGTTTTAGAGATGCAACAGTGAGATGCAGGAACGTCATGCATTAGTTTGCTGGTACTCATTTTTTTTTTTTTTTTTTTTTTTAGCATGCAAAGAGACTTGGGTTCAATTATACATTGGACTGAGACAGTGCAACTTATCTGAACTGATCAATTGTAGACGTGTGAATGGATAAATCCTGCCACTGCATTTAAGAAAAATGTACACATTTACTGGTCTTTTTAATTTCTGCATTAAAAAAGTCATTTGCATCTTTTGACTGTCGTGATTTTATTTTAAAACATCTGATATTATAAAGAAAAGCTTATACTGCGTAGGAGGTGCAGTGTAAACACAAAACACCATCATGATAACATAAATGACACTAAAATAATGCAATAAGCATTAATTTAACATCATAAGATGTAAAGCTGTATGTGCATAACTGATGAGAAAAAAAAAACTAAAGAAGAAACCATCAAATGTGAACTGTCACACAGAGGATTCTAGGAAAGTCAGTTTATGTTTTCTTGAGCAATAAATTATAAGATTTCCTGTTCTTTTTCACTTCCAAAAACTGTACATTTAACAGTATTTTATTGTAATATTACATGAAATGTCTTATTAGATTTATTACGGGTTTTTACTGTATATAAGGGAACTTACCATTAAGCAGCTAACAGGTTATTACTGCAGTACTTTTACCATTACAATCTTTTGTCTTCTTTTGGATCATATTTATATAAAGGGTCTTTTCAAAATCAGAGTCATGTGCTCTATTGAAAAAGCAGAAAAAATCAGGAACTGATATCATAGAAAGATCTCTTTCAATACTTGCATGACTGTGTGTCAAGGTCAATAAGTCTATTGATAGTTTTATAAGTTAGGTAATTATATTATAGAATGATTTATTTAATTACTTGGGTGAATTTTCATTTGATGCAACTTGATGCAATATGATATCATTGTTTAATAACTTAAATAATATTTGTTTGATGCAACTTGATGCAACATGATATTTGTTTAATAAATAAATAAATAAATAAATAACCTTTTTAGGTCATTGTCCCAGCCTCATTCAAAATCTGATTTGTTATGATATGGTAAAATTCCAAAGATTTTTCCTAGTTTTTATCTCTTTTTTTCTCTGAGAGAGAGAAATGAGAATTCACACACTCAAAAGTAGGTTTGATAGATTCACACTCGAGGACTTCACAGGGGCTGAAAGGAGCTTTCTCATCTCCAGCTCTCCATGCATTTAAATCATTTCTAACCAGTTATCTGAAAGTTCATCTATCGATCACTATCGTCAGATATTACCATTCAGCTCAGAAAATATGAATTTGATAGGATCTTCTTTGCTTACGTTGGCTCTTTCTTTCCTCTCAAGATTTATCCCGAGATTGACCTGGTGCTTTCTGCGCTTGTGTTATTGAACACCTGGCAGCTGAGCCCTTTGAGTCGACTGATGCCTTTAGCAAGACCGCTCAGACTCCAGGGTTATTTCAGCAGGATTTCCTTTTAGTAAGACTCTAACAGTCCAAATACGCATTATAAATCAAAATGCAGCCAAATAAACTAACAAAAGTTACAGGATCGCATGGCATCAAAGGGGGGTTAAACCTGACGTTATACCAAACCTGACCGAAAGCCAGGCCTTTGTGTGCAGTACCTGTTCTTCACATCTCAGGGCACCTCTCAGCTTTTTCATGGGATTACATGGAGAACTTTGAAACCCCAAAACCCAACTGGCCCAATCACCACACCACCGCTCATCCATTCACACTGGAGATCAGGGAATGAGCTTCCTTTTAGCAAGACTGTTGTGTGCGACACCAAACCTGAGCTTCAAATAAGCCACATCACATGCAGCAAATGACATGCTGAAATATACAAAACCAAATTTCAGACAGTGGTAGAAAAATGGTGCCTGGTGACACTTATGAGCGAACAACCCCAGTTCAACTCAGGACATCTGCAACATTTTCAGATTTCATCTATAGAAAAAAAAATCATGCTCACCAAGGCTGAATTTATTTCATTAAAAAGTAAAACAGTGACATAGTAATATTGTGAAATACTATTAGAATTTAAAATAACTACTATCTTACTTACTTACTTTTAAATGTAATTTTTTCCTGTGATGTCAAAGCTGCATTTTGAGCATCATTACTCCAGTCTTCATGTCACACAATCTTTTAGAAAGCGTTATTATATGATGATTTGGCGCTCAAAATGAGAAGAAAAAAAATTATTTTTTTTATTTATGATTGATGAAGTTGTTTTTGTTGATTTATTTTGTTTATTCTTTCATAAAATGAAAGTTAATTGAACATCATTTATTTAACAGATATAACTACAAATCTTTTGTAAAATCTTTACTGTCACTTTTAATCAACTTAATGCATCCTTGCTAAATAAAATTAGTAATTTCCTTGAAAAAATAGATTTGAATTAAAAATAAATTTGTGTAAATTTTTTTGAATTTAATGTATATTTTGTAATTATGATTAGTATTTTATAAAAATTTAATAATAGATGATAATAGATAATATATATTAGATAACAGATAAATAGATAAATATATATATATATGTGTATATATATAGGGAAAATAGAAGAAAAATAAGCTTTTCACTAGTGGTCTCAGACTTTCAGACATCACTAAAAGCATATTTGATGTTATTTCTATGGATATATTTATAGTTTTAAAAATATTGGAGAATAAAAGATTACATGACAGAGGGAGAATAAATATTAATGCTGTTTGTGTTCTCTAAGGTCAGGGATCCAAAAGGCCAGCCCTGATTGCATGGGTCCATATACAGATCCACACCGACAGACAGGATCCATCTTTACCGCTCCAACGACTGTTGACTCTTTTTTAAAATGAAAAAATAAGTCTGAAATAGAAAGCGGCAGCATGTGAATGACCAAAGCCAGAGCAGAGCCAAATGTCAGCAGAGCTACACAGAGTCTCCAGCAGCCCAGAAAGAGCAAACACATGAGTGGGCAGGACCCTGCATGAGAGGGCGGCAATTCTACCTTCAAGGTGGGATGAATAATGAATGGGCTTTCGATGGACACAGAGAGAGACCATCAATATTTCACATTTCTCCTCCTCTAATTTCACTCTCAGACTGCTGCTTGCTGTCCCAACACAAATCCAGAACTGTTGCTGCTGAGATATAAGGGCAATGTGAACACAAACCACCAGCATGGGACACGCTGTGATACCGACACTAATTTATGCTGAAATAACATGCAAGACATTCTTGTTGTTATTCTGTTTTATATACAGTACATATGGCTTGAGTTGAGATTCAGTGAAAAAGTACAAAAAGAATGAAATCACTAATGAAAAATAAGTGTTTCATTGTATTAAAGGTGTACTTTAAATCTTAAAAGTAGATATAATAAAGTGTACTTGCAGATAATATAATATAAATGAATGAAATTAAAGACCACTTAAGGGCACTTAAAGAGAAACACTTTAACTGTTTTTTGACACACTTAAGTTCAATTTTAAAAAGTATACTTTCTAATGTCAAATTAAAAGTTTTACTTTAAAGTCTCTTTTAAATCGTTGTTTCAATCATATTTTGTCATGAGAGTACTTTGGGAATTATTTTGATGTGTTGATTAACATTCTAAAGCACATTTAAAGTATTTGATTATAATTTTAACTGTAGTATGTATTTCAAGATTACATTTAAAGTTAAAACATTTTAAATTTACTAAATTACTTAATAGTTAATAACTAATGGTAATAAATGGTAATTACTTCATAATTACAAATAAATGGAAATATATTACATACAGGCTTCAATAGAAATGACAGTAAAGAATATTTTTGTTTACCATAAATGCTTGTCAGTACATTCAGCAGAACAATTAAAGATGTACTTAAATTTAAAATATATATATATTTTTTTTTTTTCAATTCAGTTCAAGTTTATTTGTATGGTGCTTTTCACGATACAAATCGTTGCAAAGCATCTTTACAGAAAATTTAGCTTCTACAATATATTTAGTAGTTTTTAATTGCCTGTTCATAGATTTCAATATGACATGATAATCAAAATTCTTTCATGAGTCAGTAAAGATATGGTTCAAATTATTTAACATTAGTTAATGTATTTGATATAACGAATTAACAGTGAACTAAATATTTAACCAAATTTATTAATCTAGTTTAATTTATAAACACACTATAGTGCATTGTTAATTTAGCTTTGTTCATAACATTACTGTCAATTCAGACAACTATGTCAATAATATATTTATATTTAAAAATATTAACGCTGTCTAAATTATTAAATGCTGGCCTATAATAAGTAGTGCAATAATTATTGCTTTTTATTAGTACTGCATTAACTAATGTTAATGAAGTGAATCTTAATTGTCAACAATTTTTCTCATTTATTTCTGTTTTTCTCATGCCAATTTTTTATCATAAAACTTAAATGAAAAATAATCAAGAACTCCATTTAGTCACCCAAGCTATATGAAAGCACAACCTTGGGTCAGGTAAGAAATAAAGCAAGCACTTGGAAGAGAGTTTGGAAAGATGTCAAATTAGAAGTCACATAATTTATTTGAAGGTAATACACTTCCCAGCACAGGCAAAACACTCAGCTTGCATTTAGGAGTGTGTCAGTATCAGCATAATCGAATGTAACTTCATTTCTTCACTTTCTCCCCCATGAACTCATGTCCTTGCTAATGACCGCATTAGATATTCTTATGCCGTGCTTTGTGTGTAAATCCAATTGTCATTCCCATTTCATATAGTGTCACTGTCCTGATTAGCCTGCAGACCCCGAGACAACAATGGGAAGTGCCATGCTCACTGAACCTGCCACCATCACGCACACACACTCGTCTGATCTCATCACACTCCAGCCTGTCTGAGCTGGGCTGGCGGCCACCTCAATTCTACTGATGCTAGAGCCCTTTTCGCACAGACTGAACTACTGAAGTCTCTGTGAGAGAGGAGAACAAAGAGGGCAGAGAAAGGGTAGATGAGGCAGAAAGATGTAGAGTGACATGCTAAAAACATAAGGGTCAAAATCTCAGCCAACAAGCTGCTCAGCAGAATTCCCCAGACATTCATTAACCGCTAATCATGCTGTTACACACTGTCGCAACGCTCTGAAGGTTAACAAATCAATATTCCTCAAGACTGGCATTCATTAAAGGGACAGCACACCAAAAAGTCATTCACTTACAGTTCCAAACACAAAGTTTTTGGCCCATTCCTTATGCAAAGGTAACTGTACAACTTAAAAAAAAAAAAAAAAAAAAAAAAAAAAAAAAAAACAGAACATGCAAAAGAGGACTACTTTTATGGGGCTTTTTTAGTTCTTTTTGTGTCATCAAAGAGCATTGTTCTTTTTTGTTTGTTTTTGTGTTTTATGTTTTTTGTAGTGTTATCTCAACGGAAATATTTAACTTCTTATTCATTCTTTCATTCATTCTTTCTTTCACTTTTTTAAACAAATTTATATTTTTATTCAGCAAGGATGTGGTAAATTGATTAAAAGTGTAAGTGGATTCCTATCTTTTTGATTATTTTTATATTTTTTCAAATTCCATCTATTTATTCTCAAAATATTGAGCAGCACAACTGTTTTCAAAAACGCTGAAAATTCCTGGAAAATTTTTGGTTTGCACAAAAATATTGAGCAGCACAACTGTTTTTAACATTTTTATGATGAATAATTAAAATTTGGTTTATTATGAATAAATAAAAATGTAAAATACAGAAAATAGTTGTTTCAAATAGTAATAATATTTCACAATATTAACTGTTTTTACTGTATTTTTGATCGAATAAATGCATCCGCAGTTGTACCGTGGAATTGGGCTACTTTTTTACTGTTGACGCTGATTGTTTTTAGGTCACAGGTTAATTTTGACGGAGGGGTAAACAACGGGGGAAATATATACAGTCTATTTCAGTCTCCAAACTCTGTCCTGGAGGACCAGTGTCCTGCAGACTTTAGCTCCAACCCTAGTTAAACACACCTGAACCAGCTAATCAAGGTCTTACTAGGCATACTAGAAACTTCCAGGAACTTCCCTGATCTATTTGGTTGGCATACAGATACTTAGAGACTGCAAACTATGCTTTTGCCAGATATTATAGCTTTTTACAACATGGTCATGTCTAATATTCTCTTCACATATGATTAGCACCCAGATTCTGCTGTTGTAATGCTCGTCTAACAGTTTTATTTTCTGCAATTCCCAGATTCTGCTGTTGTAATGCTCGTCTAACATTTTTTTTAATAACTCTCAAGTGGAACCAGTCACCCGGCAGAGGAAATGCTGACACTGTGCCCAGGCCACACACCAAACACGGCACATCGCACTGCACCACAGAATAAGAGAAGCATGGCTCGTCCGATCAAATTATGCCACAAGCTGATGATGCTAATTAGTCAGGGCAAATTTGTATTAGTGGATTATGTAATCAGCTGGAAGCGGAGCGGAGCATGAGACGGGTGGGGGAACTGAGTAAGTGAGCGTGGCACCAGCTATAGTCACAGATTTAGTGGAACACTGCCCTGCCACTTCATGCCAATGTGGGCATGAGCAATCAAGCAGAGAAGCTAGCAATCCCAATTAAACAAGAGTGGGTAATTTCGTCAGAGGAGGGCCTGGTGGCATGAGGGACCCTGTTACATGTCCTCAGGCAGCCTTGCGTCTCTGCCTATTTTAATACTTATTAAATGACGAGCCTATACTCGCTAATGTACTCAGACAGACACACTCATAATAGATGGATGATCAAATAGGGGAGATTGAGATTGAAGAGGGTGGTGGAGAAATTGAGGGCATAAGGGATGGCGGCACAACTAAAGTAGAAAAGTTGTTCACCTTTTCATACAAGATTTGAACACTAAAATATACATAAATGGAGTTCATTTAAAAGCAATAACAAAGTGTTTTTGTATTGATGCAATGCTATAACAGTAAGGATATCACAACCAACAAGTTCCAGAACTGAAAAAAAAACAGAAACAAAGAAAGGTGTGAACTAACCTAATTCAAAAACCTACAAATTTATGTTTTAAAGGTAAAGAAAGCAGCCTCCTGTCTCAAATTCTCCTTCGTTGTCTCTCAAAAACCAAACCAAAACATGGAAATATTATAGGAATATTTTACCCTAAAATTAATGTTAGGCCATCATTTGCATACCTTCATCTTCTTCCAAACCAGATTTTCTTTCTTCCATAGAGAAATGTTAGCCAGGATCTTCACGGTGCTCTTTTCCACATAATGAAAGTGATAAGAGGCTGTCAAAATCTGAAAAGGACAATAAAGGACCATAAATGTGGTCCATCTTACACATGCACTAATTTTTCTGAAGCTATACCAAAAATTACGTTGTTGTTTGTTTGTTTTTTCTCACTGAAAACTCACTGAGCCTGAGAACCAATGTTCTTGTCATCAAACCTGTCAGGATCATAATACACCTGCAAATTAGATTTAATGATCATAAACCCTTGTGCTGCGCTAAAAATCCTTTACATAATCCAGTGTTCCCAGTCAAATATGACCAGCCTTTTAAAAATTGCTTGTAATCACTCGATATTCTATATTATGTCCCGATTCTTGCATTCAGTCTTTTTGTCAATTTGTTTCTTTCAATTAACACAGGTTTTTGTATTTCAATCGTTTTTAATATTTCTTTTAATCACTCGATAAAAAGCATGATTTGTGTTGTAACAATGTTCACTCAAAAACGGAGGTGCATAAGCTCAGATCAGTGAGGCCTACAGTCAATCAGTTCCAACAAGACATACAAAACCTGAGCTAATTTATTGATGTTAAGTTGATAAAGGAGATGCATAAGAAACCTGAGCTAATTTAAAGAAAAGAAGTTGATAAAAAAGACTGAATCCAATATTTGGATCATTGCAAAAGAAAGACAGGAAAGAAAGAAAGAAAGGGAAAGAACACAGAAAAGAGAAGAATGAAAAAACAATGCAAAGAAAGAAAGAAAGAAAGAAAGAAAGAAAGAAAGAAAGAAAGAAAGAAAGAAAGAAAGAAAAAGAAAGAAAGGAAATCCTTTTTGGGTCAAAATGAGCATGAGGAAGCATGAAAGCTGAAAACATTATAAACATTACAAACATGTATTTTTGGTTCCCTCACTTCACAACAAATACTTTAAATTTATCAGTATTCTGACCAAAATGGGAATGAAAAATAAAAGCATTGAACAAACAAATGCACTATTTATTAAAATCGAAACCAAAATGGTGTGTGCATGCAAATAAACTTGGGCTGACGTACTTCTCTTGTTAGGCCCAAATTCACATGTGTAATCTTTTTGTGTGTTTGCCACTTATTGCAATGTATATACTGCCTTGAAAAATCACAGCTCGTTTCATATGATTAAAAAAAAAAAAAAGGCTTTACTCCAGGCTATACTATATTCTAGAAAATGTGGTAGTTATAGGTTGTCAAGCTCCAAAATGCCAAAAAGCATCATTGTAGCATCCATAAATTAGAACATATGACTCAGGCACTATATTTCAAACCTTCTGAAGCCATACAACAGGAAAATACGGAAATGTTTAATTTTATTTTATGGTATTTTACATGATTCTCATCAATGCAGTTCTGGCATAGTGTAATTTATTTTTCAAACCTCTATTTTTCTTTCTTGCTGAGCAAAACTTGGACAGACATTTCGTCCACTTGAGCAAAAACATTCTTTATACCAGACCTGCAGTACATACACAAAAGAGTGTGTAACTTTTAACTTTAATGTGCTATTTATATTTGATTTGACCCTTGATGTAACTAAATAATGCAAATTTTAGGTTACCTGAGAAAACTTTTTACAGTGCTGTTACCAAGAAATTTTATAAAAAAATAACAAAACAAAAAATTTAAAAAAAAAAAATTACACATCAGAATAAAATATTTGTAATGATATAATATAATGTAATATAATATAATATAATATAATATAATATAATATAATATAATATAATATATTATAATACAATATGAAAAAAATGAAGCATATATTGCTCATGAATTCCCTTTTTGAGATCAACTAACATTTCGAAGAGGGTTTTATTGTGCAAATATTCAAACAAGTAAAGCATAGCAACTATAATATATTTATTTATAATATAATATAATATAATATAATATAAAAACAAACTGAAGCATTTCAACTGATAGAATAGAATAGAATAGAATAGAATAGAATAGAATAGAAAACTGAAGCATTTAAACTGAGAGCTGTAAGCTAAATATTTTCAAAAAAGATGAACATGTAAATTTTTATATAGTTATCTAAGCAGAGTTTAGAGTAGTAGAGTTTGTACACTACTACACTTGTGTGTGACTGTAAATGTCTCAGAGTTTTGTTACCGTTCTGTGCCAATCATCTGCTATTTCCACCACTTAATCAAGCCACTCTTCTTTAAGATATGAAGATTTTTTATTTCACATGTCATTGCAGTTGCATTGGCTCTCGTGTGAGCTATTTTGTCCGCAACCCTTAAAGTATTTGATTTCTACAGCGACTCATTTGGCGAGCATGATTCTCTTTCTATGAAACCTGAAAACTGCATTCACCGACTCTAACTCTATAGTGACGCCAGCTCTATAGCAGTTTGCCCGAGCATTGCAATTATTTCACATTTACTAGAATTCAATCAAATGGCTTTCTCAACTCATTTTTGCATCTGTCCTGTGTGCTGCATATTATAAGCACAGCTTAGAATGAACATTGCCTATGACCAGTGGTGTACAGGATACCTCCGCAGCCCCCACGGTGCATGGGGGCCCCACCTCTTTGGAGGGCCCGTCTTAGGACATTCTAAAAGGCATTCACGAAGCACATAGAACATGCTTTTGATTTGAGAAACGCAAGACGAGGCAGTGGAATTAAAAAAAAAAAAAAACTCTTTTGACTTTTTTAGAAAATGGCGTGTCATTCTCGAGAAACTGCGAAAGACATGAGTTGCGAGTGTGAAGGCAGTGCAATGGAGTGGAAAAGCATGTGAAAAACTCTTAACGTGGCTTAATAATGTTCTAAAACAGCAACCAGGGAAAATCTATTTTCACACACATTTCACTTGTCATAAACACTATGGGCCCTATCATACACCCTGTGCAATGCGGCGCAAGGTGGACGCAAGTGTTTTTGATAGTTTCAGCCCAACGCAGTTCTCATTTTCCCATCCTGCGCCGCATTGTTTAAATAGCAAATGCATTTGCACCCATTTGTGCGCCCATGGGCATGCTGGTCTAAAAAAGAGGTGTATTCAGGTGCATTGTTGGCTCTTTGCTATTTTGAGGAACTGAAAATAGACTGCGCCACAGACCAACTCAAACCTGGTCTAAAGTCTAAAGTCAATGGTGCAATATTTAAATTTTTTTATTTTTAATTAAATAGCGCGTTAGTAGAAAATGTGCCTCTGGGCGGGTCCACAACAGGCATTTACTTTGCTTATTACACACAGGGACAAGCAGCAGCACACAAACATGCCAAATATTAAAAATTAAAAGATTACAGTGTAAAAGAATATTATTGTGTAGGCAACATAAATATAAAAATGTTATACATGTCATTATGGATAGTCAATGCGTGTATCAGATTTAGACTACATATTTGCTCGCGCATGTGCAGATCCATTTGCTCTAAGTCTCTGTGCCTTAAAATTCCACAATTTAAACAGCGAATCCGCCATTGCGCGAGCGCAACTAGCTCTTAAAGGAAATGGGAGATGAGACTCTGATTTGTTTATTGCACGTTATGCCCAAAAGCGCACCCATTACTCATTAAAAGAATAGGGACAACCCTTTTAGACCACCAACCGTTTTACTAGCAAAAGTGGATTTGGAAATGCCCTAAGTGCACTTACGCTGTGTGCTTTAGACCATGCGCTTAGATCGTTAAAATAGGGCCCAATACTTCTAAGACAACCACACTGTCATCGAAGTGCATATTTTTTCGCTTAACTAAAAAAAAAGTAGTAACAATTGTATAGGCTATATTAAAAAGCTATTTACTTGCCCTTTGACTCCTAGGGTTAGGAGAGTTTGACTCCTAACCCTAAGGTTGTGGGTTCGAGTCTCGGGCCGGCAATACCACGACTGAGGTGCCCTTGAGCAAGGTACCGAACCCCCTACTGTTTCCTGGGTGCCGCAGCATAAATGGCTGCCCACTGCTCCGGTTGTGTGTTCACGGTGTGTGTGTGTTCACTGCTGTGTGTGTGCACTTTGGATGGGTTAAATGCAGATCACAAATTCTGAGTATGGGTCACCATACTTGGCTGTATGTCACGTCACTTTCATCACTTCACTTTCACTTGTTCTTACCCTTAAATTATAGTTTTAATGGTGTAACCTTATATTTTTATAATGTTAATATACATTTTTAGATGTCACCACATAAAGCACATTTTTAGATTATCATTACGCTTCAAGGGGTCATATGATGCTGCTAAAAAGAACATTATTTTGTGTATTTGGTGTAATGAAATGTGTTTATGTGGTTAAAGGTTAAAAAACACATTATTTTCCACATACTGTACGTTATTGCTCCTCTATGCCCCACCTTCTGAAACGGGTCGATTTTTACAAGGCTCATCACTCTGAAAAGTGAGGTGTGCTGTGATTGGCCAGCTATACAGCACGTTGTGATTGGCCGAATGACTCAAGCGTGTGATGAAAATGTTACGCCTCTTAACATATTGTGATGCCTTGTCCGGCCGGAGCGACAAGACATAAACATAAAACACATTATAAACGTGATATAAACATGATTTCTAGTCGTGTCTTCTTTTGGAAGGCAAAAACAAAGTAGTTTTGCTTTCTCAATGAAACACAATCACACATCGTGGCCTTGAGTGAGCAGAGGCCGGAGGCCTAGAGTGAGCCATGGTCGGCTTGAGTGAGCAGAGACGGGCGGCTTGAGAACGGTGCGGCAGGCAGATTCTATGGAGGAGCATACCTTGGGCTTGCAGCATCCACATGTGACGACCCCGGGCTGGACTCCACTTCTCCATGGTGAAAGCCAATTCAGCGATCCACAGTGCAAAGTTGATGTATTTCCTCAGTGACCAGCACAGATCAGCCCCAGGCATGACAAAGTGGATATCGTCCTCTTTTGGAAGGCCAAACAAAGTAGTTTCGCTTTCACAGTGAAACACACAGCGTCTATACGACATGGCGGCGACGACAACAACAATACTACAATGAGAATAAAAGGTACGCCTTCTTTCTTTGCGTGAACATCTGGGCGGCGTTATGAAAATATTCCCACAAACTGACGTAGAGATGTGGGGGCGTGTTAGAACGAGCCATTACAGGGGGGCGTGAGCATGTTAACTTTTATAAAGAATATCTCTTTGGATTTGAGATTTTAGTCTTTGCAACTTCACAGATCTTCTTTATTCACCAAGAGCTTGTAACACTCCAAAGGGAAAGGAAAATTTGAAATCGCATCATATGACCCCTTTAATGTGGCTTATGCATTAATACTTTCAAAGACCAAATTCATTTACCCTAATGATGCAAACTATACAGGCAAACAAATGAACCTAATATAAATATTAGCCTATAATTTCCGTTCTCAAAATTAAAAGTGATCAAGACATTTCTCCGGAGCACAATGTCACAAGAAAGACTATCCAGTTTAGCTCTCCTGAGTATTGAGAATGCCCATGCTCACAACATTGACATTAAAGATGCAGTGAAAGACTCCAAAATGTGAGGAAATCACAAAGGATTTAGTTTTTGTTTGCCAGTTGATCGTCAGGAGTTGTTATGCGAAGTTCTATAAATGTAAAGCAGTTCTTCAAATGTAGCATATATTGTAAAATGTAGAGTTATTCCTTTAATGTTTTTCTCCTAGTTCTTTTACTGTTCATTTTCTTACTACACAATGTGAATTTTGCTAGAAATTGTTTATTTTCTACAATTAGCGATGCTTGTATAGGCCAACTAAGACTTGTTCTACAGCTTACACCAGTTTTATTGAGCCTATATCGTTAAATAAAATAAGTAGAGCGGGGCCTATAAAAGATGTTTGTGTATTATTATAATTATTATTAGACTATTGAATGATCCTCCTGCTATTGCTAAAATAACAATCAAATTGGAGCAGGGGCACTTTGCCTCCACATTCAGACTGAATATACACTAAACAAAATTATAAACGCAACACTTTTGTTTTTGCCCCCATTTTTCATGAGCTGAATTCAAAGATCTAAGGCTTTTTCTTTGTACACAAAAGGCCTATTTCTCTCAAATTTTGTTCACAAATCTGTCTAAATCTGTGTTAGTGAGCACTTCTCCTTTGCCAAGATAATCCATCCACCTCAAAGGTGTGGCATATCAAGATGCTGATTAGACAGCAGGATTATTGCACAGGTGTGCCTTAGGCTGGCCACAATAAAAGGCCACTCTAAAATGTGCAGTTTTATCACACAGCACAATGCCATAGATGTCGCAAATTTTGAGGGAGCATGCAATTTGTCATGCTGGCTGCAGGAATGTCCACCAGAGCTGTTGCCCGTGAATTGAATGTTAATTTCTCTACCATAAGCTGTCTCTAAAGGCATTTCAGAGAATTTGACAGTACATCCAACTGGCCTCACAACCACAGACCACGTGTAACCACACCAGCCCAGGACCTTCACATCCAGCATCTTCACCTCCAAGATCATCTGAGACCAGCCACCCGGACAGCTGCTGCATCAAACGGTTTGCATAACAAAAGAATTTCTGCACATACTGTCAGAAACCGTCTCAGGGAAGCTCATCTGCATGCTCGTCGTCCTCATCGGGGTCTCGACCTGACTGGAGTTTGTCGTCGTAACCGACTTGAGTGGGCAAATTCTCACATTCGATGCCGTCTGGCACTTTGGAGAGGTGTTCTCTTCACGGATAAATCCCGGTTTTCACTGTACAGGGCAGATGGCAGAGAGCATGTATGGCATCGTGTGGATGAGTGGTTTGCTGATGTCAGTGTTGTGGATCGAGTGGCCCATGGTGGCGGTGGGGTTATGGTATGGGCAGGAGTATGTTATGGACCACGAACACAGGTGCATTTTATTGATGGCATTTTAAATGCACAGAGATACCGTGACGAGATCCTGAGGCCCATTGTTTTGTCATTCATCCACGACTATCACCTCATCTTGCAGCATGATAATGCACGGCCCCATGTTGCAAGGATCTGTACACAATTCCTGGAAGCTGAAAACATCCCAGTTCTTGCATGGCCAGCATACTCACCGGACATGTCGCCCATTGAGCATGTTTGGGATGCTCTGGATCGGCGTATACGACAGCGTGTTTCAGTTCCTGCCAATATCCAGCAATTTCGCACAGCCATTGAAGAGGAGTGGACCAACATTCCATAGGCCACAATCAACAACCTGATCAACTCTACACTGCGTTCCAAATTATTATACAAGGGATATATCAATAGGATTTCAGTACAATAAAGAGTCAGATTTTTGTTTGTGTTGTTATTGTGTGGTTTTTCACATCTTTTTAGATAACTGGTATCAATCTCAGACAGGTTTGTTCAATATTTTGCCAGTTCTTCTTAGGTAAATGGAAACCCTACTTAAAGAGGTTGCTCCAAATTATTAAGCAAGTCACAGTTCTCATGAAATATGGTGAGGAAGAAAGATCTTTCTGAATATGAAAAGTATGAAAATATGCAATGTCTTGCAAAAGGCAACAAAAAAACAAACAATATTTTACGAAAAGCAAATAGAAATCCTTGAACTGTCTCTTTACTGTACCAAAATCCTGTTGATATATCACTTGCATAATAATTTGGAACGCAGTGTATGCAAAGGAGATGTTTAGCACTGCATGAGGAAAAATGGGGTCAAAAACAAAAGTGTTGCGTTTATAATTTTGTTCAGTGTAGAGAGATTTTAGTCTGACTAAATAGCGATATCAAAATCACTACGAATATTTGTAATGTTATTCAATAGTAACACCAAATGCATCAATGCAATGATAATTTTCCACATTCATTACTGATAAATCAGTTATGTAAATGGGGAGACGGACTCAGTAGTATATTGCAGCAGGTGCACAATAAATTTTCATATGTGGCACGTCATCACTGCTGGTGGGAGGGGCCCTGTCGCCTTCTTTGCATGGGGGCCTCAGAGATGTGTGGTACATGTGCACTATATTCCTCAATTTCTGAAGCTAAAGGGCAAGGTTTCTATCTCTCAGAAAATATGGTTTATTTTTCTGTACTTGCATTGTATGGAAAAAGCAGCAGGTACATTATTCCAAAGGTTTTGTTTATGTACAGTATGGATAAACAAAATGAACATCACAGAAATTCCAGGCAAATAAAAAAAGAAACTCAAAGAAATAAAAATATGTTACAAAGGAAGGAGGGATTTGTGGAGTAAGCACCACACTGAGATATACACTACTTTTCCTCAGACCTCTTCATCAGTCCACAGGGGGCAGGAGATCTACATAGATGGGGGAGGAAGAAGAGCACAGAGCCCTCGCTCACCCATTCCCTCCCCCATCCCCTGCATCTCCATCTTTCTCTCTCTGACCCCGCAGCAGGCCGGAGCAACCTCTCACTGCGCAATTGCCCTCTTCTCATCTTTCTGAGGCCATTCCTGATTCTAATTGGTTCAGACCGGGCTTGTTTCTGTGTAATCCTTGCATGTTAATACTCCCACAGTAACATTCTCCCGCCTAATGGCTGCCCAGCGAGAGGCATTTTCAACCACATTACCTCTTATCGAGTTACGGAGCCCCACCGTTCCAAATAAGACAAATTTAATTGATCCAGTCTATAAAAATCCCACTCTGCTATGAAGGGTCTGGTTCTGGGGATTTCTTTATTTATTTATTCCCTCTTTTTTCCCCACTCAGGCTGAACTGCCTCTGCATGTGGCGTGGGGAAATTAGGTTTATTCAACTCCTTACAAAGAGGAGGGACAGGGGAGATGAAATTCAAAAGGCTTCAAAATTAGATCAATGGTCTCAACAATCAATCAACGGCCGGGATACTAAAGCCGCCTCACTCAGGAGGAGATGTGAAATGAACCTTTAAAACAGCAGGCGTTTTGCCCCATACCTCTGTGTGCCGTGCGGAGGCGAGCTACTAAACTGCAGTATGATTCAATGGTTAACAACATTCATCGCTCTCTCCGCTGTGCTGCCAAAATATACCTCGAACTAGAAGGCGAGCACACACATGCGTTCGGCAGAGGACGGAAGTGTGGTGCTAATACTGTATGCACTTTGTTCTGTGGTCTTGCGGCTCCAAAAATAAGCCAGACACGCAGGAGAGTTTGAAGAACACAAGTTTGCGGAGCAGTTGTGATGTGATGATGTGTGCATGGCCTTAATTTCACCCAATGCGTTTTTTTTAATCCTGTTACTGCACATTGGTATAATTGGGCTCAATGTAACATGGCAGGCTTATCAGAAATAAATACATTCGATTCACTGGGGATGAGGAGTCTCCGTTTCAAAACACTGGCTTTAAACTTTGCTGTAGAAGAAAGGAAAAATCTCTGGACTAGAATATCCTATTAATCCATGCATATCTGGAATACTTAATTCTAATGCTGATATGCATAGTTAGCTGCTGGTCCATGACACACCGTTCTAATTTCATACCAACCCAAGTTAAAATAGCTAACTTTTTAGTGAGTATAAAAGTTTTTACAGTCAACAATAAGCTCAGGAGTCTCCATTTAAAGCCACTAAACAAAAACACTGCTGGAAAGAACCTGAAAGTGGTGGGAGACAATAAGCTAAATGAGCAAATAGATTATATATATATATAAATATATATATATATATATATATATATATATATATAATTCTTCAGCAAAATGCTACAAAATCAAGTAAAATCTCCTTTATTGCATGGTGCATAGTGTGAGAGACAAAACATACAATGCAATGCAATACAATAGTGATTGAAATTGACAAATAAATGTTAAAAAGCGTAATGTATCATATTTGATAATGCAATTTTAACATGATTTTTCTAAAAATGATATATGGATAAACAAGCAAACCCAAGTTGCTTCAGTCCAGCTTCAGTCATGAAATATCTTGAAATATTACTAACAATATTTCATTTATTCTATAAAACCCTGAAGGGGGACATTTTTAAAATTATACTAAAAGGCCTTTTACTAAAGTATAAAAAGTATAAAACTATCAATCAGATGACAGAAGACATAGTAGATTACGTTTTAATCATGTTGATAGTTTAAAGGCCTTAGAAATGTATCAAATATGACACAGTAGGCTTTATATGGTAAATAACATATAAATTAATATTGTAATATTGTTACAATGTCCATCTTGTCTGTAAGCTTTCCACACTGTAATGGACTATTTTTCTTACAGCACTCTACAAGTTATAGATTATAAGATTATAAAATAGTTTTACTTTTATTCAACTCAAATCAACAGTTCATGTGCATTTATGTATTGGGCAAGTTGCTGTGTAATAAGCAAGATAATGTACATTCAGCCAGTCATTATCACAAAATAAAGCCCTTCAGAGTGATACAAGACCTGTTCACCCTGTCGGGTTTATTTTGCAATAATGATCAGCTGAATGCATATTATCCTTTACATATGCAATGCTTACCATGTGGAATATATGCCAATCCTAGAAGAGTATCTTATGCCGAGCATCTACTTTGCACAACTAAGAAAGTAACTCTGAGAGGGGGCAGAAAAGGCCACTGACCTCGTGTTTCATTGAGGAACTATTGGCACAGCAATCTGCCCATTCCTGCCCTCATGACTAAAACAGAGCTACATATCCCACGCGCCTGCCTTTCATCTGTTCATCAGACATTCAGAGGAGTGAGAACGAGAGGATGAGAGGGAAGGGGAGGAGACATGCATAACATGTAAAGAGAGACAGCCACTGGAAAGGGGTTTTGTAAGATCTTTTGCAGCTTCTGGTGTTTGGAGAGGCTGCTAAATTAAAATCCTGTCCATTAAATCCTGTGTAGGCGTTAAAAACCCCTTCTCCCTGACCTTTTGGATAAATTTCCATCAATCTCATTTTACGCACGATTAAGGTTTTAATGAGAGATGGGCAGTATTAATGCCGGGTTTAATCTAGACAACCTGTTCTTTAGTGCTGCTAGCAAGCCTAAACAGACCTGATAAAAAAACTAAAGCCTGGATTTTAACAAATGCATTTTTAGAGGTAAAGTAATATGTTTGCCTCTTAAAGGCAATTTTCCTATGATTTCTTTGCCAACCTAACAGTTAGGTCAGGGGCATAACCACCACAGACACAGAAATTTTCAGATGAATTTAACTTTGTGCACCTGTGGCTCAGTGGTAGAGCATTGTGTTAGCAGCATAAAAGGTTGTGGGATCAATTCCCACACATACTGGTAAATATATATATATATATATATATAGATATAGATATAGATATATCCTGAATGCACTGTAAGTCTCTTGGATAAAAAAAAAAAAAATGTCTGCTAAATGCATAAAATTTTTTTTTACCAGTTTAAGTGGGCGATCTGTATACACTCTCTGACAGAGCCTTACGTTTCTTACAGTCCTTACCTAAATCTTGAATAATCCTTCATTTAGGTGTTAGCACTTTTTGAAAAAAAAAATTGTATTTTAAAACAGCACAAAGAGCAATGTTTTACATTTTACCAGAATTAGTCCTACACTTATTCACTTGTATTTGTTCCCCACTAAATATATATATATTTCTTTTTGAATAAATGTTTAGATTTTATAAAAATTATTTTACACATCATTTTTCTAGAGTAACTTTTGCTGCTGAATTATCCACTACCCTAATTTATGATTATATTTTTGTCATAGATTATAAATCTATATATTTTTTTTTTCTATATAATGAAGTTGTCTACAGTAGATTGTGACACACAAAAAAAATTTGTGCTAGTATCGGATAAGTATCTGTATTGGCCAGTACTCAGAATTTTTGGTGTTGGTTCTGGAAAAATGGTATCATGCATCCCTAATTAATAAAGACTTAATTTAGCCCGGATCCTTGCACAATACTATGTTATAACCTCAAAGCACTTTTAGAATAGTGCATGATTTATGAACGAATACATTTTGAGTCTGCATCACATAACCAGCTCTATACTGTATGCAGGACTTTTCTGAAAAAGTAAACTTGCTCGGTAGCTCACCTGGTACAGTAGCATTGCACTTGAGATGTGGAGCCCTTGAGTATGAGTCCCATGAAACATCAATAAAAGAGCTCATAAACTTGCAGAAGCAAGCTAAAATGGAAAGGTTGCATTAGCAAATGCGTTTTTATCTAATGTTTGCTTTGTTAACACTATTGGTTAGGTTTAGGATAGGGTTTAGTGTAGGTGATACATTATTTTCAAACACAATATAGAATTAACCATTTAGTTCCACCCACAAGACATTTAATTTCAAAACTGCTGTGATACATACAACAACCATCATAATAAAATGTTGCCAGGTTCACATGCATCTGTTTCGGATACTATTGAATGTGCCGCACCCTGAATATTTAAATTTGAAAGTGTCATGAAACATGCAACGAAACAAGATTTTACCAATTAGCCTGGGTTGTAAATATGAATGGCAAATACTGAGATGAATCAAAATAATAAAATTCCTCCTTGAATTTTTTCAATTGATTGCTGCTCTAAATTCTCACATCAGGTGCTGTGTAATGAGTGACTGTGCTTTGCAAGCCTGTGCTTGATGCTGTTTGCCAGGTTTTCACAAACATCTTCAGAAAGTTATCAGAGACATCCAGCTGAACATGACAGCTCCTGTTCTATTCACACATTTAAGATTGCCTTCCTTTGAAATCTCACAGCATTTGCCAATCAGCTTCAAATCCCATTCCACAATGGTGCAGTAGTTTTGACTTATAAAACACATCCACTTCCTTCAGCTGCAGCACAAAACACAGTACCATCAAGAGCCACAAAATTAGACCAGAAGGACAAATTGATTAAATTTGGTTACTCAACAGAACTTTTCGGTTGTACAATAAAGGACAAGTAAACTCAACAAATTAAAAAAAAAAAATTCAACTAAACTTAATATGTTCTAATATTGTAGGCACAGTGAATGGTTGATTCCACAGAGAAACTTTCTCAGGGGAATAGTAAAAATCTCAGGTTCTGGCACATTTTTTTGTAAGCCATGCAACAAATACCAGTACATAACATGTCAACTGACATAATTATTGGTATGTGTATCTAATGTGTGCAAGCACACTTTTTTGTACATTTGCATAGACACTATACATAATGTATTAACAGCATATGCACAAGTATCTTCAATTTTAAGCAGTTTACAGATGTAAAATGTTTTCATTTAATGTTCAAAGAATACTAAATTCTTGGGTTCTTAAACTTTGTTTAATCCATGAGATAAAATAAGTTAAATGACATATTTTAATATATTTACTTCAATATATATACTATATCTCTGGAATTCTCAACTCTGGCCCTCAAGGTCCACTTTCCTGCAGAATGCAGCTCCAACCCTAATCAAACAAACCTGAACAAGCTAATCAAGGTCTTCAGGATTACCAGAAAGTTACAGGCAGGAGAGTTTGATTGAGGTTGATGCTATAACCTAATGTCATGTTTTTGGACCCTTATTTGTATGTTAATGTATTAAATAAAAAATGGGTTGTATCTTAAATTTGTAGTAAACAGTTAGCTGAACTTTTTTTTAAGTACATCTATAATTCATTTGTCCTGGTTAAAGTGTACTATATGTACTGGCAAATCCAAAGTTATGTCATGAAACTCTATGGTCCAGTCCAATAGGTCCAATCAGCAGGTTATATCATATACTGTACGCTATATGTGCAGCAGCAGTATTTCTTGCATGCTCACAGCAGAATGTCTGTGGATGTACTGTATTTTGGCATTAGCAAGTGTCGATACTTGCTCTGCTGCAGCAGAACCAAAGCAGATCTATTCTGCCAAACACACTGTCATGTACATTACACTCTCTGAGAGTTGTCATGGCAGAGCTATGTATAGCAAACTAAAATATAATTTAAAGCACAGCAAAAGATTAGTAAAGCATGATTAATTAAAATGCACTTTGAGGTAAAACTGTTGTTTTGACATTATTACAAACTGTGCAAATTGTACTCTCTGTAAGCACACTTAAGTGGCCTTTTATTTAATGAATAAATTTTTTATTTGCAAGTACTTTTTTTAAATACACTGCAAGTGCACATTGAATACAATTAAGCTTACTAATCACTCACAAGTGAAATCAAATTATTTTTATTTATTTATTTTTTTTTGTGGGGGGGGGGGGCAATAATCTCATAATAATCTCCTAAATGCCAAACACAGTTCTCACCAAAGTCTGTTAAAAGTTTGAGATTTCAATAAGAAAACAAAAATTTCTCATCAGTTCTTCCAAAACCAAATGCTATCTACAGTAACTCTTATAGCCTTAAGGTATTAATAATAGTTATATTTGTTTCTTTTTTATTTCTCTACTGAAATTAAATCCCTAAATAAAAAATAAATGAATAAAGGAAAACCTATCCTAAAAGTTAATACTTAAAATATAACAGTCTCCTGAGCAATGAAAGCAAACCATTTGAGTGATACAATTTTTATCTTGGAGGCAAGAATCAACTCAACTCCTCACAGGAATATTTATGTCAGACTATTTTGTTGATTCATATTTTTAGCCATTTTTAACAGAACTTTTTCAGGTAACAGTTTGTATAAAAACAGATAAAAAGCATCTATCATAAGGACCATGTTCCCTGGTGCAGTAGGTAAAATCCGCAGTGAAATCCCTCTCTTTGTATGTGAGCATGGTATGGCATAGGGCTGATCCCTGGAGAGGTAGCTCTTTTGAATACATATTGATATGACTGAGCTTCTAAGACACAGAGGGAGAACCTAAGGCCACTTCCTGTTTATTACACATGTACTCTGTCCGTGAGCCGGGGGTGTTGAGCCAGGGGGCCTTGGGAGGATGCAAAGACTCTACACTTTATCTCCTGCAGTGCCAGGCTAAAGCAGCATGTACTGCCACATGGGGCAAGCACTTTCTGAGGTCCATGAACATGCGCTGAAAATGCTTGTGTAGGAGAAGAGCAAAGCCATTTAAAAAAGCAATCAGGGATAAAGATGAATCATCTTCTGGTGGTGCTTAGATCGTTTAGAGTTCATAACAATCCAATGTTCACTCTACAACCACAGCGTTTGTATGCAAAACCAGAGGAAATCAGGGTGACCAGGTGGCATGGATAATGCGTGCATGCTCAAGTGTGTGCGAGAAGTCGTAGAAGACATCCGTGATCATTGTGAAAGTCCTTCAGAATTAATGCAAATAAGCCTTCGAGAGACTGAGAGGAAGCTGGAAAAGAAAAGGGGGAGGGGGGCAATTAAAGAATGCCCAAAGCAACAATATTGAGAACAAAGCTTTTCTTCTATCTAATTATATTCTACGGCAGACACCTGCCCTTTCACCCCACGTTCTTCTGGTACTCAAGTGAGGCAGTGAAACGCTCTTGGCCTCTTTGCCCACTGAGACAACTTCACAGAGAGAGACAAACCACAGTCCAGCTATTCTGTCCTGTTTTCACAGGGCACAGTTATACAGAGGAGGGCAGTACTTCATTTGAAAAGAGGACAATGAAACTCCAGCCAGTTTTATTGATGGTCTGCACTAAAATAGAGGTATAGTTGTGATACTGAACTCCTAATATAAGCTATGAACAGCAAACCAGTTGGCATGCCAGTTAACTAGCTTAAACAGAAAGACTTCATCACCAGACAGGCCATGCTAGTTACCAAACAGTTTTGCCCACCAGCTAGACCAACACAAAATCGGAGATGCACAAAACTACATATTTTGAAAGTCAACTAGTTTTAGGTTGGCTAAACGACTAGTCGACATCAATATGAATGAATGTATTTTTTTTGTTTAAACATTTTAAACTCAGTGGTGCCTTAATTAGCATGTTAGCTTTAGCTTTTAGAAATTTTTTATAGTAAACCTTCTCGGAAAAGGCAGTGATTTAAAAGGGATGATTTTAAAGTCACAACTTTCCCAGAAGGCATTTACAGTACCATGCAAACTGTTAAGTTAGTTAAAGCACCACTGAAAAAAAAAAAAAAAAAAAAAAAAAAAAAAATATATATATATACATACATATATATATATATATATATATATATATATATATACATACAATATATATATATATATACATACATATATATATATATATATATATATATATATATATATATATATATATATATATATATACATATATATATATATATATATATATATATATATATATATATATATATATATATATATATATATATATATATATAAAGAGTACTTACTATGGAAATAATATACTTTTTAAAAGAATACCCTTAAGTGCAAATTGAATGTAATGTATTTTTTTAGTAGTGTAGCACTGATTTCAAAAGAAAAGCCATGTTTTCTTTCAAAATAAAAATCAACTTGTTTCGTTAATATATTATCTGCAATTTTCAGAAATACTTTTTAAGTAGATTTGAAGTATACTGCAAGCGCACATCCAATACATTTAAGTGCGCTTGAGGGACCTTTTACACTAACCGCTAAGCCACAGCTCAAACAGCAGTTCGCTTTCACATTTAAAGTATTGCATAAAGAAAAGAGGAAACTGTGCATGTCATAACTTTCACAAACATATAAACACTCAATCAAATATAGTTTAAGTACATTCAGTCAGGCGAAGAGCCCTGACTCAGAGTTCATTAAACAGGAGATGATCTCTCTCTGCCTCACTCCAGAGGAATTCTTATAGGTGAAACACTGTGGAGGAGTCTGTGGTAATGGCGTGGAAGTTCATAAAAGAGAGAGCAGGTACTGGAGATTGGTTTTAAATCGCTGGCCAAGTTGCTCTGCTCCGAAGGGAGACAAGTTTAGCTAATGAAGCCTGACAGCCCATTCCAGAGCAGAGAAGATTTCACCCGGATGCAGCCGCCCCCGGCTCAGCCCAACTCGACGAACACAGGGAATGGAAGAACTTTAGAGAAACTAACTGCTGCCCATTTCCTGCTTATTTAACACCAAATCCTACTTCAAAGCCTGTAATTAGCAACACGACTCCTCAACATCAAACACTCTCGCTTCCAGATCTTCCTCTCCCACTTTCACTCATTCAATAACTGCCTCTCTCTCTAATTCAATCTTGCTCTCAGGTGGCACAATTAGTTCCTACCACCAGGGCTTGAGGCTTCATCCCTGCAATGAAAATTCAGCACTAACTACCCATCACTTGCACCAGGGGCACAGAGTGATACCGTACATGCTGGCATTAGTATGCTGACTAATAGCCGTACTTAGGGAGATTATTACATAGAGAGAAGAACTTTATACCATATATTTTGAAATGCAACAGCCTGATCAGAAGCAAATGGATAAATCAAGGTACTATAGACTCTAGAGACAAAAGAGTATTTTCAACATAATAATCAGACCTTTGTAAACCTTTCTGTAGTTGTAATTTGTAGACGATTAACACTAAAGACTAGTTAATCTTTGATACTAATGAGTGGAGCCTTTAAGGTTAATTGCGTGGATCTCATTGTGTGCGACTCCTTTAGTATTACACGCAACAATGACATCTCACAAGGGGGGTAGAAAGTATGAGCGGAGCAAGATTTACGGATTCCTTTTCACAACCTCTGGGAGAATCATGCCAGCAGGACATTTTAGACAGAGGAACCGAGACGGAGAGGAAAATGCTTGTGAACCTGGCCCTTAAACATATTTCACTGCCTTAGTAAAATGAAGAGAGAAAGTGGCGGACTTTGAGTTGAAGGGTGTTGTTAATTTACAGCACATTGCAAAAACAGAGAAGTGAGGATGGAAAGAAGGCAAGAGAGAAAGGGAAAGCTCTGAGTTTAATACGATTCCCAGCTCCCTAATAATCCCTGGCCTCCCCCCTGGAGTGGACTTCCACTAACCCCTCCACTGCTCTCCTCTGTTTCATATTCTTCCAAGATGATCTGGAACTAATGTGCTGTTTATTTTTCCCAGAAGATAGCGTCTGGGCTGCTCAGCTCACGCAACCTGTCTTTATCCACCCACAGGTGATGGAGAGAGAGAAAATGACACAGGGAGATAGGAAAGGAATAGGATTTGGATGGATTCTTGTGTTCCTTGTTGGATTTAAATATTTTTAGATCATCGCTGTCCCCTGTAAAGTTATATGTGAGAGGAGGTGCTGAAATCAGTGTTTGAAATGGTTGCTTGCTGCTGATAATATGTCAGTTTCTGAGGACACCTTTTGTTCAGACAATTTTTGAGCTGAAAGATATATCAGGTGTATGTGATTGACTTTGCAGAATGTTAAAGTAATACATGGTCTCATAGAGATCAGCCTCAAACAAGTCCTACGCAAAACTGCTCTAAATTTCTATTTCTTATAAATGCAGAAACTAATACGTGGCTGCAGCAACACCAAGCAAAAGAAACACCAGGAAAATCTTTTAAAAGTCTAGTTAAAAACACAAGTGCCAGGTTCTATGAAATGTCCTCTTTGTATTCATGTTTATTTCATATTATTTTTCATATAATCATTTTTATAATTCACGTGCTGTAACCTTTAAGTAAAAAACTAATACATTTCCTTTCATCTTTTCTTTTCTCTTTTTTTTGTATCTCTTGACATTGGCATTGTCTGCAGTGGTCCTCTCTATGATATAATTTCTGTTTTACTTTTTATTTTTTCTGCATTTGCATGCATTATTGTTTAAATATCTAGCTCACTCATGAAACTCTACAAGGCGCAGGCTGATAGGTCCTTCACATGCAATCTGCAGCCAATGAGATTGCTTGATCAACATTCATATAGTCTGGTTCAGTGTTTGCTGTAAGCTGGTCCTGCAGCGGACTACCAGGATTCCTCCGAAACCATCCACCTCCCCCAGCTCCACCTGTGTAGATGTGCTACTGGATTATGAAAATGTGTTTCAATGTAATTCAATAATTTAAAACATGATAATCATAGCAGTGGTGTCATTGCAAGTCATTGTAAATATGGACTTGCAATCATTGATCCACATACTGATAAAAATACATGAAGACTGTACAAGCCATTTTAGCTCAGAGATTATGGTTCACTGCCGTTACACACCTGCCTTATATGTGGTGAAAACAATAAAATAATAACTGAAATCAATATGAAGGACTTGTCATACGACAGGAAACAATAATAAAACCTGCATTGAATATATGCAACAGGTGACAAGACATTCAGAGCTTGTGTCATCTGTGTCACTGCCATGTCACTTCCTGTCTTCTACTGAGTGAATAGATGATGGATGCACATGGTGATTTGAGCTCTGACACAACCTCCTTTACTGTTGTGGGACAAAAAGCCAAGATGATTTCCAACAGACCGGCCCAGTCAGTTCCAATAAAGCCTGACAGCAGCTGTCAGACACTCTAATGCATGCTCTTTCAACACCCTCCGAGTGATAAAACATCGCCTCAGATTGTGTACCCTGATAAAAGTTCCCTCCGCTCACCCTGTAGGAACACAAGGAGATCTTTGATGTCGAGACACCAGGGATGCTGCGTTCCCAAGCTACTATGGGCGTCTGAGAAAGCAATGAGGGCCCTGTACTGGCCTTTTCTCTCCTTGAAGATTTGTAAATAAAATATCAAGGCATGGAGAATCCTGAAACAATCCCTCTTCAGCCGCAGCGGAATGCACCGGGTGTGAGGCACAGCTCAGGAGAGAGACACCTGATTGAACTCCAGAGGTGCTGGGCATGGGTGTTAATGAGATGGGATAGGGAGTGTTTTCTTCTCTGCCCTCCGCACGGCAGCCTTGAAACTGGCCCCAACCAGGCCCCATCCGAGCTGGCGAAAGGTACTCGGACTAATCTGCTTCATTTTCTGCCTCTTTAACCGAGACCAATGTATTTAAACGGCTGCTCCTTTGACGGATGCTCAGTTCAAATTATTCCTAACTGGAAATTTGCTGGAGCAAAATTAAATATCCTTCAGGCCAGGCCGCCTTAAGAGGACGCTCAACATCAAAAGGGCCAACACTTCAAAAACTAAAACTAATGACCCCAGCCCACCTCCAGGGAGTGTTGTTTCAGCCTCAGATCCTGGCCAGCTAAGATTTCAGTCTTTAAATGAAGATTTTAACTGTTCCCTTGACTCTGGTCTTTAACACAGAATACAGAATAAGAAACTGACACTACGTTTTACCACCTTCCGTCAATCCCAGAACAGAGACTAGGCTCTAATCTGATGCATCTATTCATGACTGATTTTCACTTTGTCAGTCCTGCAATTATCACGTCCGCACACCTATGGTGTGGAATCGCACCAGCAGGGCAAAGCCCAAGGTTTGCCATGGGTGACTACCATCCCAAAGCTTGTTAAATTTAAAATCCCTCTAAAAATGAGGCTTCATCCCCACCATGAGGCCAGAGGAAGCAAGGCAGAGAGAAAGGGTGTATGTGAGAAGGGGAAAGAAGGGTTACAACAGCTGGCAACATTCATCTGGGTTCCCTGATCAGAGCTGACAAGGAGTCATTAAGTCATAAAACCCACAGAACCTCCCACTCTCCAGATGAGCAAAAGGAGAATAGAACAAGCACTTGGAGTAGAGAGGGAGGTCCGGGTCGGCCCCACTTTTCCCCGTGAGAGCTTTGCTCTGGAGTTTCAGGGTATTGAACGAGACATATCTAAAGCATGGGTGAATTTATGCATCTGGACAACAGCTGAAAAAACCCAAACATCAAGCATGCCATCATTGTCTTAGGAAGGACAGGCTGTTTTGAAACAAAATCTAAACAGCCTGGGGCCAGTTGAGTTACAACTTATGCCCTGCTAAGTAATTTTTATTTATTTATTTATTTATTTATTTATTTGCATTGCATTGCACCATTAAACTTAGTTGAAACATAACTTTACATATAAACTGAATCATTACAGAAGCCTCCGACCAGGAGTAACGGTTGGAGTTAAATAGCAGATTGACTGAATTACATAAACAAGCTCTTGTTTTACCTGACAGGCTTCAATTCTTTAGATGCATATGATATAACATTGACATTTACACTTGTTTACATTATAAGAGAGAGACTATTATGTGAATAAATTACTTTGCTAGCGGCTGTTCAACACAAACCTGACAGCACTCTGTGTACATTGGTCCATGTTGTGCATGTTAAATAAAATGGGAACATATGTTTGATGTTAGTTACGTAAGCAAGAATCTAGGATAAATTGAAATTCAATACATTTCAACACAACATCTGCTCACATGTTTGAAGGCTGCTATTGAATAATTGAGAGTAAACATCATATAATATAACTTTACAGAAAGTTTACTACCTACTAGCAACGCTCGGACTAAATAAAAATGCACCCGAAAAAGTAAACAGTTAGTTATAAACTAGCTAGAAGTTACTAAGTATCTAGCGTGAACTTTACATACTTACGAATGGCTGATGCAACACTACCCTGGAGACCAAACATTTTTAAGCAAATTGTTCTAATGTAATGTTGTAAGACTTAAAAAAAGTCTTCATCGTCTGCCGCTTTTGAAAAATAGCGATTAATCACGTCAGAAATTCAGAAAAGCTCCAAAATGCCTTTCACATTTTCTAACATAATAATCTATAAATATTTCAAAACATGAATCCAAGGAAGGTTCAGGCAAGCATTAAGATAACATGCATGGCACAGCATGCCAGAACCGCCTCTGAACTCGCTATAAAGACCGACCTATGCATATTAGTGAGATGTTGAAATATTGAGAGTGAAATGAACCGACAGTGAATGATATGCCATGCTTTTTAAAAATCTGATCAACGAGGTGTTTCGGTCTCTCTGAAAGGCAGTATTTCGTTTCTTCAAGCAGTGGGGTTAAACAAAAAGCAAATGTTAAGCCCCGATCCTCTGAAGTTGTGCCGGGCTTTGAAAGCCAATACCCAGCTCCTCTCACCCAGACTAACCCACCATTTTACAAGTCAAATCAAATGCCTTCTCAAATCAGGACACATAATTTTTGACATTTATGGATTTTTTTTTTTTTTTTTTTTTTTTTTTTTTTTTTTTTTGTAGCATTACGGATAAAGACAAACCATGAAGATAAAATAGTTCACCCAATGAAAATCAAATTCCACACCCTTTTGAGTAAGCAGGCAAAAAAAGGCTAAGATTTGTGTTTGTGGAGAGGTTTCCAAAGTGCTAGTGCCCAAAGGAACATGGGGAGAAAAAAAGTGCTCCAGAACAGCAGCACTTTGTTTGATACTGCCCATCTCTAAAACAGAATATATTGGCTTCTAAAAGTCCTTTTTTGACTATTCAATGATATTCTTGTCTGGGAAAGTAATGTAATAAATTTTAATTTTAATTAAGTTTCTGGATAAACAAAAATATTGTGGGGGCTTTTCTCATCAAATATGGGCAAATAATTTGATTAATCAGCGTGTGAGGTGTAAATTTTATATTGTCAGAATCTATAATAAATATAAATGACAAACACTCAAAATTTGGAATGATCAATCTACTCAGTCAAAAAATCTAAAATTTTCGCTATAGTTCACTTTTATGTGTGTCTACAGAGGTGAGGATGATGGCCATTTACGAAAACACGTTTTTTCCCTGGTGGAATGTGGAGAGAACAGCGGGACAGCGAGGAGGATAGATGTAAACCTGTGAGTGTTGACCCGGAACAGTCTTTTCCTGCCATGCAAACACGACAAGGTCCACCATCAGAAGAATAAACTCTCAGTCCCGTAACCCGGTCAGCTGCATGAATTTAATTTTCACCATCTGTTGCCTTCATGCATCCATGTTTTCCATTTCTGCCACACATTCTTCACAAATTCAGTAGCTTCCTTCTTCTACGTTTGTAAATGTTGTTGACTGTGGAAAGGGTCCATGTTTACTTTGAATCCCTGGCCATCTCAAGGCCTCCTCTAATCACCCACAGCTGTTCACTTCTCTTTTGCTTTCCTTGGCCCATCTCTTCAAACACACAGACTATATTTTCAATGTAAATTATAGATTTGTGACAGACTAAATAAAAAGTCAGATTGTTATTGGAAGCAACATGTCCTACAGTAATAATGATATTTCATGTTTTTCAGGACATTTACTTCCCTGGCATCTATCCAGAATAGAATGGCAGCTTTATTTTAATGTTGTGCATCAGTCTGAGAAATATTATAGTGGTGATCTCACAGGGCAGATAACAGAAATGTTATTCTCTTGCATACATAAATACAGTATATCTGTGTTGTTATTATTAACTTAAACTAAGGTAATTGAGAGTAAGTTGAAATGAAATCAAATATAAATGTTAAATGAAAAAAATATCTTAAACAACTTAAGCGAAAATAAAAAATAATTGAATGGAAATTAATAGAAATGTTGCATTGGCAACTAACAAATAAATACGTTTAGATTGAAGTTCTACGCAATTACCACTAAACCTGTGCTAAAACACAAAAGTGCATTAAAAAAAAAAAACACTCAAAGTATTATTAAATACTATAATAGTGCATCATACAAAAATAATGCATATACACCAAATTGCATTTATTTAAAAGAAATATACACTATAGTTAAAAAATAGCACAGGAAATGAAATTATTACAGTGTAAAAAATTATTGTGATTTTACCAGAAAAAGACTGTAAAAATGCTACAGTAAAAACTTGTTAATTGGTTATCAGTAACTTTCCATACTATATGCGGTAAATAACTGTAATTACATTTAATGTAATTTTACAGTAAAATACTGTTCAAATTATGGTTTTTGGAAGTGAAAAAGAATAAGTCATTGTATAATTTACAGGAAAAAACATGCATGACTCTTCATATGTTTTTCCATTGAAATAACTATGTTTCTTAGTTTTTTCTTATCAGTTGTGTACATTTGGGTTTTATCTTACATCTAATGTTGTTAAATTAAAGTTAACTGCATTATTTCAGTATCATGTGTGTTACCATGATGGTGTTTAGCGTTTGTGTGAATGACACTCTGCACCTTATATATATATATATATATATATATATATATATATATATATAAGTATTTCCCTTCTCAGCTTGTGGAAGATATGTTTGTGATGAGCTTTGATTCATCATGTGACTTTCTTATCACCACCTGTTTTTGGTGGTTATCAGTATTACAGTAGTTCAGAACAGATATTAGTACTTCAATATGTTGGTTTATTAACATTACATCAGTTAATGAAATACATTTTTTTATTGTGAATCTAAGTCAAGTCTGTAAAACCTAAAATGTTGCTGTATACAGAAATATTTTTAAAAACTAAAACTAATATAAATGACAGAAGTGCATAACAAAATTAAAAAAAAAGTTGAAATAACTAAAAATACTAATAAATACTAAAATATTACATCATACTAAAATAACACTTAACCTGCATTTATTTTAAAGAAATAGGAGCAGCTAATCACGCTGTGTGATGATTCACACCAACAGCATGTTGGTAGGCTATTACTTTTACATTCAACTGTTCATTAAACATGACAACAAGTATATACTAAGCAACTTACATTTTAACATACTTGACCTTAAAACATTATCAGTTACATTGTGTATTTTAGCTCTGAAAAATAAAATAGTCCCAAATAACTAGGCGTTGCACATTTCCAAACAACACTTAGTTGTGTTTCATTCCTAAATGAATCAGTGTTTTTGAACAAATCAGTTGAGAGGCTCAGTGACTTATCGCCATTTACCGGCGTAATTATGGAACTTGCGCTGAAAATCCACACCTAATTCAGAGACTGACAGCCTAATTTATACATATATTTCTTTCTACTAACTGAAGTCCTATTAAACGAAGATATTAAACAGTTAAGGTGCCTTGTTTATAATTCAAAATGTGATGGCAGAGACTACAAAAAAACACGGTCAGTGGTAAAATAAATCCTACCTGTCTGAAGATCAGTTTAGACGGTGATTTTTTCGATGTACTCCAAATAAAGTTAATTCCCAGACCATTTTATGACAAACTTCCTGGTGTTGGCACATAGACACAGTTTATCACCGAATCTCCACTAACTTCCATTCTGTTTACCACTTCAAGATGGCTACACTGTTTATGTGTATATGAGTGAGTCACTGAATCATTAGAAAAAAATTATTCATGATTCATTCAGGAACAAAACACCACTACTGTGTTTGGCTTGAATTTATTTGGTGGAGCAAAGGCAGACAAACTGAAAATACTTTGTCTAACGCAAGTTAACTTCTTATTTTAAACTGTTGTAACACATGTGCAGTAATGCTGTTCTAAATATCAGCTTGGCTGTCATCAATACTTGTAAAATTGTAAAACTGTACCCTGTTGATTAACCAAATGTAAAAAAAATATAGAGAATTTCATGTGGAATTTGTACAATTATGAAGCAGTATTCATATTAAATGAGGTTTAGGTTTAGGTATAGTAATGCAGACACTGTTTCAACATTCAGACATATACAAAGACGTGTGTGTGTGTGTGTGTGTGTGTGTATGTGTGTGTGTGTGTGTGCGTGCGTGCGTGCGTGCGTGCGTGTGTGTGTGTGTGTGATTTTAGATATTTGTTTGATTTGTATTTGAGACTTCTACATCATAGGTTTAACCTCTCATGCTAAAAGTTTTTAGGGACAGAGCAAAGAGACCATGGAAATGAGAAAGAGAGAGAGGCAGAGAGATTGAAAGTATGAGAGCAAAATGAAAAAAGAGTTGTCTGTTCTTCTACTTGCCTGAGGACCTCGTCTGCTCTCACCTGCTCTGTTTGGCAGCAAGTGGAAAAGCAAATTTAACACAGTCTGGGACACAAATTGGCATTCTGAACCACAGTTATTCCTTGAGTGTAATCTAATTAAAGCACACAGCCAGTGGGGTAATGATGAGAAAAAAATATCAGTGCATTAAAAAGTTCAATGGACAGAGAGACATAAAAGTGTCTGGCACTCTTCTCTAAAGCCATCGTCAAGTTCACTATCTGTAACTTAACAGCTCTTACCAGCAATGACCAGCAATGGACAGTCTGGTACGTCAATGTACCAGACTATTGGATGCGGCTTGGATGAGGCACCGCAAAATGGCAGGCAGGACGCTGAGCTCCACAATTCTTCTGTTGTTTTTGTTTGTTTGTTCTGTGTTTTGTCATTCTTCTTCTATAAGTTTTACCAGAGACGAACTCCTTAACATTAAGCAACACATCCCAGACAATAGTTTTCCGGTTTTTGATTATTTGGACGTTTTGTTGGACATTCTAATCAGAGGTACAGCTGTATTATTCAAACGCGCGTACAGACACAGAAGAGTGAAAAGCACGGCTCCCTGGTTAAGCTCCGCGCGTGCGGCTTTCGGACTGCACTTCCAAGCATTCATCTCGCAAATGACTATTCCCTACCAAACAAAACGAATGAACTTCTTCTCCTCATCCGCACCAATAAGGACTTTTCAAACTATTCTGCACTGTGCTTCTCTGAAACCTGGCTGAGTGAAGCCATTCCGGTAAACTCGATCCATCTGCTGGGCTACCAGCTGTTCAGAGCGAATCACATCGCGGAGTTAATGGGGAAAACGAGAGGTGGTGGATTGTATTTCTACATCAATGAAAGAGTGTGTTCAGATGCAACAACGCTGAAGAAGTTATGCTGTCCTAACTTAGAGGCACTCTGTAACTGTAAACTGTAAACCATTCTCGTGAATGTGTACATGCCTCCGGACGTGTACGTGAGCGCCGCAATGCAACAGCTGGCTGAACAAATAACTGAAATGGAGCAAAGGTACCCAGACTTTATTTTAATAATTCTTGGAGATTTTAACAAATCAAATCTCTCCCGTGAACTGGCAAAATACAAGCAGCACATTACATGTCCCACCAGAGACAGTAGTATATTGGATCACTGTTACACAGCAATAAAGGATGCATATCACTCTGTCCAATGAGCAGCTTTATGGCTCTCCGATCACTGTTTGGTTCATCTTATACCGACCTACAGGCAGAAACTGAAATCGGCTAAACCTGTTTTAAGGACTGTAAAAAGATGGACTAATGAAGCAGAGAGTGATTTACAAGCTTGTTTTGACCTCACTGACTGGAGTGTTTTTGAAGCTGCAGCCACCGATCTGGATAAGCTCACAGAGACTGTCACTTCATATATCAGTTTCTGTGAAGATATGTGCATTCCTACCAGGACATTCTTATCATTTAATGATGATAAACCATGGTTTACTGAAAAAGCTTTGTCACACCAAAGAGGATGCTTACAGAGTTGGGGATGAAATATTGTATAACCAGGCCAGGAACAGACTAAGACAAAGGAGATCAGAGTGGCTAAAAAAACTACTCATAAAAGCTGAGAAAAGAGCTGTCAGCAAACAATCCAGCATCAGTATGGACTGGTCTGAGGAACATCACCATGTAAAAACTCTGTGCTGACCAACTGGCCCCCATCTTCACACAGATCTTCAGCAGATCATTGGAGCTGTGTGAAGTTCCATGCTGCTTCAAACACTCCACCATCATTCCGGTCCCCAAAAAGCCCAAAATCACTGGACTTAACGATTACAGACCTGTCGCTCTCACATCTGTGGTTATGAAGTCACTTGAGAGACTGGTCCTGGCCTACCTGAAGGACATCAGTGGACCCTTGCTGGATCCTCTCCAGTTTGCCTACAGAGCAAACAGGTCTGTGGATGATGCAGTCAACATGGGATTGTATTACATCCTGCAACACTTCGACAGACCTGGGAATTACACAAGGATCCTATTTGTGGACTTCAGTTCAGCCTTTAATACCATCATGCCTGACCTTCTCTCAGACAAACACATACAGCTCTCTGTGCCCACCTCCATCTGTCAGTGGATCACTAGCTTCCTGACAGACAGGCAGCAGTTAGTGAGGCTGGGCAAACTCACATCCAGGACTATCACCATTAGCACTGGCACCCCTTCAGGGATGTGTTCTCTCCCCACTGCTCTTCTCTCTCTACACAAATGACTGCACTTCAAAGGACTCCTCTGTCAAGCTCCTGAAGTTCGCAGACGACACATCAGTCATCGGCCTCATCAAAGGCAGTCTGGTGCAGTCTTAACAACCTGGAGCTAAACACTCTCAAAACTGTGGAGATGATCGTGGACTTCAGGAGAAACACCCCTGCACTCCCCCCACTCACCATCATGAACAGCACTGTGACTGCAGTGGAGTCATTCAGATTCCTGGGCACCACCATCTCCCAGGACCTGAAGTGGGACACTCACATAGACCCCATTGCAAAAAAGGCCAAACAGAGGTTGTTCTTCCTTTGCCAGCTGCGGAGCTGCTGAAACAGTTCTACTATGCCATCACTGAGTCGGTCCTGTGATCATCCATAACTGTCTGGTTTGGTTCAGCTACAAAATCAGACATCAAGAGACTACAGACTACAGGACTGCTGAAAGGATTATTGGTGCCCCTCTGCCCAGCCTCCAAGATCTTTACATCTCCAGAGTGAGGAAAAGGGCTAAAAAAAAATCACCTTGGACCCCTCACACCCAGCCCACTCTCTCTTCGAACTGTTGTCTTCTAGTCGGCGCTACAGACCACTGACCACCAGAACAGCCAGACACAAGGACAGTTTTTTTCCCACAGGCTATATTCAGCCTGAACAATTAATCCTCCATAATTATACATTGTCCATCAGAACTAACATAGTTATCTGACATATTTATATTAAAACTGCACACTTTGTAAATAACATATCTGCACACTAATAACATACCTGTACATTATCTAAACAACAACATTTTTTCCTATACTTCTTTTTCTGTATAAATAGTCCATTATTTAATGTTTTGTTTTTCTTTTTTTATATTAGTGTTATGTTACATCCCTACTGTGTTATTCCTATGTATGTCTGCACTATGTTTGTACTTTCTTCTACACTGGAAGCTCCTGTCGTCAAGTCAAATTCCTTGTGTGTGTGTAAACATACTTGGTAATAAAGCTCTTCTGATTCTGATCAAGGCAACAAGAAGCCCAGACCAAAACCAATCAAGAGAATAGAGGGTCAGTATAGTTACTGCATTGCAGTTTCTGTAACCGTACATCCATTTACAACACTGCTGGTTACAAACTCACCTAACATGAAGCTTCCAATGTTACTGTATTGCCTTCAGTCACATAAGAGTTTAAACAAGCACAAGGTGCTTTGGTTTTCCATCATCCAAGAAAAAGGGATGCATAAAAATCCTTTCTCCAGCTTTGAGAGCCATTGTAACTCTATAACTTGATGCGTCATCTTGAGTTGAGGGAGGATCAGTTGAGTTTTAAGCTAATCCCTGACATTATCCTCCGAGATCTTAAATATGAGCGTAACTTTTCTTTTTGAGAGAGGGGGAAGATGATCTCAACTGCGGTAAGGTTTAATATCATCACATTTAAAATACTTTAGTTCATCCTGCAATAATGTTTACCAAAGAAACAGATGAACAAGACACCTTCAGGTTGATTCATCCAAACCTGGGGACACTGAGCTGTACAAAGAATATTTTAGCACTGTGTAAGACTGGGGGTTAGTAAAAAGAGATCATGAACAGATCAGTGCTTTTCAACTGGTTTAGCTTCAGGACCCAGATTTTACATTGGGAATCAAGTGGTGACACAACACAGTACCAAGCGCATTTGCTGTGTTTAACCCTGTACTGTAGTTTTATAGATTTTTCATGCTTTTCAAGGATAAAGGCATGTGACGCAACCTGCACATATTAGCATTGGATTATTTGGCTGCTTACCATTTGACCGTTGTATTTCTGCCAAGATACAAATATTTGTGATTGCACAAATGACAACAACAACAACACTGTTTATTACTGAAAATTTTTATTTTATTTTATTGTACAATGCATGACAATATGGTTAGCTGCAGTTTCATATAGGCATTTTGCATTGTTTTCTCCTGCTATCTCCAAACTCTGTCTTCATCAGAACAGACCTGCTGTGGACCCTCTTATAAGCTATTTTATTTATATATTATTTTGTCTTAAAATTCTATTTTTATATTATTTTTACAGTTGATGACAAATGTTAGCTGCATTTTCATATTTGAATTTTACATTGTTTTTCTCCAACCATATCAGAACAGACTTGCTGTGGATCCTTTTAAAGGTTTATATTGAATGGTTTTTTTTTTTGTTGTTGTTGTTTTGTTTTTTCTCAATGCATAGCAATATGGTTAGTTACATTTTCATGTATGCATTATTTTTCCCTTCTATCTGCAACCCTATCAGAACAGACCTACTGAGACATTTTAGAAAAATATTCTGCATCTAGTGCCTGTTTTTCCTCATTTGAATCTGTGTTTTAATTGCAGTTATGATGCTTTGGGGCATAATAGACCATGTATGAAATGCACAGCCACCGCAACACCCAGTAGCCTGTGTAGCCATGCTTGATTAGTTACTTTAAATGTGCTTTTCAACCTTTGATAGTCTGCAAGGGCCTTCAGGCCAGGTCCTCCGCATCACAGTGGGGTGCTCTTCATTTTATATCTCCTGTAAACTAAATCAAACAAGATCCCACTGCAGCCCATATCCCAGATCATTCCTGTGAGGGAGAAAAAGAATGAGTTAAGAACAAGTTGGCACACATCATAAGAACCTAGATGCCAGCAACATCCATGCATGTGTGTGTGTGTGTGTGTGTGTGTGTGTGAGAGAGAGAGAGAGAGAGAGAGAGAGAGAGAGAGAGAGAAAGATGTTGGCCTTGTTGTGCCTCAAACCTCAAACCCTAATCACCAGTTATTATGTGATCACAGGCAATAACACAAGATCCACACAACATAATGAAGGTCCCTATTGGGTTTTTCACTATTATTTCTCACCCATATAAGTTTCATCTGTGGCTATTAAATAAAAAAAAAAAAAAAAAAAAAAAAAAACTGGCAAATGCACATTTCTTGAAGCCATATGGAATAAATTTTGACTAAAGTCACAGTAGGGTTTTTACAACTTCGTTTATTTCCCCCTACCTGGTTTCATGAAATGAAAATGAAGCGTCTGGTCTTGGCTAAATATGTACCATTTCACCGTGTTTTACATCAGTTTATAGGTGAAATGTTAAAAGTACATTGACTTTTACTCCAATTTGAATAAAAAAAAAAGTGATCACACTGTCTACATCTCTACAGTCAGATTAATTCTGCTTGAATTATAGTTTAACATGCCTGTAGCAACATTTCTGCAAAATGTTACAGTATAATATTGCTTCTTGCACATTTTGTACCACTCCACTTTCAAAGTGAAATGTCTGGTTAGAGGTGCTAAAAGGTTAATTGTTTTTTTTTTTGTTTTTACATACCTAAACCTAAATCCTAAACCTAACCGATAGTATCAACAAAAGCAAATGTGAGATAAAAATATATTTGCTCATTTAACTATTTCATTTTAGTTTCCGTCTTGAATTCTTGTTTCTTTATCAGAAAAGCCATACATATGGAATTGATTATGTGATGCAAGCGTCAAAATGTATTAGTTCACAAATAATTTTAAAAGTCATTTGAGGTTTTACATAGCATTGTGCAAGGAACCAAAATGCCATTCACTTTATTTTTAGTTTCATACTTAACTGTTTTTAGCATTTTTTTTCTATTATATCAGTTACATGAAAGACTAAGCCTCCCTAAGGTAAAAAATAAATGAATAAATGCTTGCTTCTGAAATTGAGGCAATGTCAATCTACTGTCATGCCAATAAGGACAAACAGAGGCCCTGTGGGATTTTTGGAACAATAGCAATGCATCACTGCTCCAATTAGCCCTGTTACATGCTCAATTAAGCTGTTCACATGCATCATCTGTGCCAAATATCTGTCAACATACAGTATGTGCGTGGATAAAAAACACACATAATGTGTTTTAAAACGGTACATTAATAGACATCTTGACAACATTCTGTAAAACAATATTGTGTCATGGTGCTCTTCAGTGAGCACAAAACATGTCCAGAATTCTCTGTTTTGTTTTGCCTCTGGGCAACATTACAGGTCTTTAATAGAAGTACACAATAATCTAGATTTAGAAAAATAAGATTGATAAGCATTCAACAAAGATGGGATGCAGTCTTAGATATCAATATATCAACCCCTTAGTTTGCATCCTAAGAAATCTAATCCTCCTTTACCCTGATTTGCATAGGCGAGCACATCGCTCATGATGGAAAAAGTGACATATTCTTAATTCAAGAAGCCTCCCCCACTCTGCTAATATGTCATGGTGCATTCCCAAGGACCCAAACGAGACAGAATGAATCTGAGCGTAGATGTGGCCGCTGGGTTTCCCTCCTTCCCATTCTCTTTACTTCCCACTCGGCTTTGGGTTTTTATTAATTTTATTTAATTATCATAAAAAGCTCTTTTTACACCATAGCAGCGCTACTCCGCTCCCCCAGTATGAGCTATGTAATTTAATAAAGCTCCATTAAAGAGAGGATTTGATTAAAAAATTAAGCTGCCACGATCACCCCTTCCCCCAACCCCAACTTAGGATAAGATCCAATATTTCACATTATGAATATGTCGAGTAGAAATTATCACCGCAGGACAAATTAATACATTTCACGGGACCTCCGCGATGACAAGCGAGGAGACGAATGTATAGAAAGTTAAAGAAAGGGAAAATGAAGTGTGAACTTCTGCCTTTATCTCAGGTGTTCCGCCTTTTTTCTACTCTTGTCTTTCCCATCATGCTCCATGTTCAAATCTCTTCTCATAATTCCCCATTTTCCACTTCCTCCTGACCGAGTGTGAATCAAATAACTCAAATGGAAGTCTCTTGGCCGTGTATGACGACACTGCCCTGCAATTTCACGAGGACCTGAGCAAAGTCCATACTGCGACTTTCTGGCTTCGCTTTGGAAAACATTCCTGTTGTCTAATTGTTTATATATAGTGTAGCGACCCTTTGAAATCCCATCTGCCCTGCTGTCCAGCCAGAACAAGCATGCTGTGTGTGTACGCACAAAGACTCGCTGATAAAGAAAACGTGCGAGCTGTCGATTGCCATCGGTCACGAGCGAGATGGTAGGATTTCGAAAAAAAGCATAAATGCACAATGCACTTTAAAGTTAAATGGCATTTTGGTAATACAGTTTTGGAGGAGAAACATAATCTGTGCAATTAATGCCTGAAAATTGTAGCCTGGGTCTAGTAGTGGTTTGAAGCATAAGTTATTGATTTTGAAATGAAAACCTGTACTCTTCAAGGTTAAATCCAGTCTACCCTCATTAAGGCTCTGTCCTTGAGAGGACCCACATTAGAGGCCACAGCAAGGAGGAGAGAGGGGCTGCTTTAATGAAGGTGAATTTAATGGGATTTAATGTAGCTGGGGGCAATGGAGCAGCAGAGATAGGGTTTTAACAAAGAGCCGGGGAGCAGGGGTACAGCCCAGAAAGCAGCCATTTTCCATTCTTTTTATTTATTTCGCCATTCAGCCAGATGGGATGAAAGCACACCATGTCTTAGTTGTAAGTGGGTCCCACGAGTCAGCACTTACTCTTTTCTCTGAAGTCAAGTCGGCAAAAAAGAACCCCGGCTTTTCCACACCTGTCATCTACACAGACCAATATAACATGATACATTTTTTTTTAAAGATCCCAATCTGTTCCACACACCTAACCCCTTCAACCTGAGCTGAGGACGATGGGACGTACGCACCGTGCCGTCCAAGTATCTGACTGTACATTCCAAAATTCTTCTTGAAGAATGCATTTAAATGATTTACGAGCCACTGATGTGAAAGACACACTCATTTTGCAAATGCTCAGCAAGTCTTAGCTCTTTCAGAGCTGTGGAATAATTGTTTTTATTGTACGACCGAGTTTCATTTCTATTCCATGCAATCCATTGTCTGCTGCAGCATGACGTAACCACTGCATTCTTTCTTTCTTTCTTTCTTTCTTTCTTTGGCAATGTCAGTGTCACAGTCTCACTTAGGCTGGGGACACACTAGACGATTTTCAAACCGATTTTAAAACCATGGAAGACCACGGACATGAAGACAGTTTCAACCGATTTTTAGCCTTATAATCCTCTGAATGCTCACACTCTATGATTCTACCAGACCGCGATTGTAGGAACAATTTCACAGTGACACAAGATCTCATGGAGACTCGCGAGGTCAAACGTGACTAGAGAAGAAAAACACATGGAGGACAGGTGATGTTGTCAGCTGGCTCTCTTGGCAAGCGTTCTGTTGTACAGTGAAAAACAAAAATAGGGAAAAAAAAGAATATGGGTGATGTTCTACCTCAGTACTATACATTTGTGGCATGTTTGTAGCTGCCAAGTTTCAGCTATAGAAGCACGCAACATCCGGTAGGTGATGTTCGCTCACTCTCATTAATGATAATGGGTGTCCCCATCAAGAGTAGTAAATATCAAACACATTTGATTTGCATACCCTTACGAAAAAGAAGTTTATTCAAGTGTGCTATTAGTATACTTCTTTTAAACTAAAAATAGGAAAGTATGCTTTTAGTTTAATTTTTATGTACTTCTCAGAAATGGGCTTTATGTACTCCTCAGAAATATACTTAAAATGACATTTAAGTATACTTGACTTATACTTACAAAAAGTCTAAATATACTTGAACTTTACTTAAGTATACTTAATAAAAATAAACTTGAAGTATACTACTTTTTGGTAAGGGTAGTAAGGGGTCCCAAGGACTGGAATTGGGAACCACAGTTCAGTGACAGTCAGAAAGTGGTTATGTCACTCATATCATGCTGTATCTTTGATCAGGGGTTATACTAGCATTAGTTTAGAAGCACTGATATAGTTTTATAGTTTTTTAGATTTTACTTTTATGTTTTGTTTAGTTCTTTTAGTTTTTTAGATTGTAATTTTTTTATTTTTTTATTTTTGGTTTAGTAAGTTTTCGTAATTTTGCTGTTTGTTTGTTTTCTTGTTTATTTATTTATTTATTTAAACATGTCTATACAGTTTTTATAGTTTTCAGGGGGGGGGGTTTATTTATTTATTTTATTTTTAGTATTTCAAGTTCAAAGATGAATAAAAATGAACAAAGCCAGTTTTAAGTGTTTTTTTTTTTATTTCATTTTATTTCATTTATTTTTAAAAAAAATTTAGTTAGTGATAATAACCCTGGGTTGTACCCATTCCTCCATCTGCCTTTCACAAAAAAGACTAGACAAGTGGTGATTCATGGAGTTATTGCCATTATTAATTGCATGTAGCTTGCATAACAACTGTTGAGGCCCCATCGGATGAGTCAAGCTGCACACTATAGCGCTGAGGTCACATTTCTCTCAGCCGTGCCCTCCACTTCTCATGTGCTTGATGAAAACAATGTGTGCTCTCTGCAAATAACATTAAACAGCCCGCTTCTACAGTAATGCCCCATAAATATGCCCAAATCTTGAAAAGCAAAAATAATTACTTTCATACCTTGTACTGAGACCATTGCACAGATTCATTTCTCTTCTCAACCCCCTCAACACCACACTTTTCTCTTTCAAGCCTCACAAATCAGCCTCCGCCGTGAATGCAGAGTTAGGATGCTTTAAAGAGCACAAACAACACATTAATTAGAAGTGTCAGCACAATAAAATTGCTCATAGTTTTCTCTGTAAAGTTTCATAATAATAATACCAGTAACCCATTACACATCACTTGTATTTTATCCATGCCTGGCAGACAATCTAGTCGAAAAATGAGTTACAGTTCATCTCCAACTTATTTTACTCACTTTTCCTTTGAGAAAAACTCCTGAGATGAGTTCACCCGATACGCTTATGTTGAATAATGCCTCTCCGCATTTTAATCAGCCAAACATTGTTGATGCATCGCTTCACGCACGTTCTGCCAACCTCAGAGGGGTCGCACAAAACTTTAGAGGAAAACAAGCACTCTGTTGCTAAGAGGTCAAACTCAGGGTATATAATTAAAGACATACACCTAGCGCAGTGGTGGGTACCTGAGAGGCATAATTAATGTACAGGCATGTGTTTCCAACTCACTGATCCTCTGCCAAGTTCAGCATGTGCGGACATGATGCTCCAGCCAAGGGCACTGCTGTAATGATGGACGGGGCCAAGACGTCCTCCAAGACTCGCCTTTGCAGAGCAACAGGGATATCCACACAACAGGGAAAACCCAAGTGTCAAAGGTCACTGAGCATCTTAAATGTGAACAGAGTGAATGGAATCTGAGCAACTCAAAACTATTTCCTTCACCTTTAAAAAATAAAGTTCTTTATTGGCATCGATGGTTCCACTGAACCTTTCCACTGTGCAAAATGTTGGTGGTGAAAAAAAAAAAGGTTCTTTGGATTATTAAAATGTTCTTTACACTTAAAAAGATGGTTGTTTTAATATATTTAAGACTCTTTGGGGAGCCAAAATGGTTCTTCAGTTGCATCACTACATGATCTCATGTACTGTACATACTGTATTTTTAAGAAATGGTTATGGTTAGATTTAGATGCAGAAGTGGGATTAGCAAATCCAAAAAAAAAAAAAAGAATTTATATTGTTATAAAAATTTTAATTTTCCTGCACAATTCTTTTCATTACTTACTTTTTATACTCTATAAAATGTGTACAGCTAGGGTGTAAAAGGTGTGATTCTAACTAATTGAACATAAAGAGAAATAAGAAAATTACATTTTTTCATTACATCGAGGTACTTGAACCCAATTCCTCCTCTTGTAGACCCGAGTAACCCCATCAAAAAGCAAAGCCAACATTAATTGGAAAGAAATTAGGAAACCTTGTCAAACCTAGTTAATTTTTTATACTTACTAAACGACAGTGATCACAGTGAAACAAGCTGCATTGTTCGCACATCTGCATTTTCCATTTAATCTTTGACTTTCATTGGAGCTGTCTGTAATCCCTCAAACATGACTAATGGGAAACATTAAGTACAAGTTCGGGAACAAGTGGTTTTAATTAAAAGCTGATTCATGGAGGCCTTGAATGGCTGCATGTTTTTTTTTTTTTAAATAATAATTCTTCAGAGGAGGCAGCATGTGTTTTTCCTTTTATTAGCAGTTATGGACATACTCGGTCAGCACAAGGTGTTGCACATTTTCTACAGAAACTTAAAAGCAAAGCACTGCTATCGAAACCATATTTCTCTTCGACAATGGCTTTCAAGTTTTGGAAAGTGACTAAATAGTGAAAAATGACTGAAAGTGAAAGCTGATGTAAATGGAACGAAGATGGAGCCGAGTTCAAATAGTCGTATTTAAAAAATACAACGTCTTGTGGGCGAAACAAAATAAATGGTTAAAACATGCTGAGTGGCACATCGGATGGATATGGGAGGAAAAAAAGAAATAAAAAAAAAAATCTATTTTACAGCTTCCGACAGAGGAAATAGTTAGGGATCTCCGCTGGAATCTTCATGGGAAACATTCATGACCTTGTACTGACAGCAGTTTGTTCCACCCACATGTAGTGAACTCAAGTTTATAAGAGTTAATGAACACTGCTGCCATACTGATTTTCAGTATGAGTGTGTGACACTTTGACCTCACATTTTAAAGCAGGGTAGTCTACTGCAGATGGGTGTAATCATACAACCACATCCATTCAGATCATGACCTATATACAGCGTGTGATGGCCTTGAAATCCAACAGAATGCATATGAAAGAGTGTTGTCTTTAACTATAATCTCTGGAGACATTGTGTGATTGTGTTGGATTTGGTTATGAAACTGTTTTATTTTGATAACTGCATTATATTTTGTTATGTTTAAGATTCTACAACCTTTTTTATTGCAGATACTTTAACCATATACCGTAAGAGATTTTAAAAATATATATTTAAATAAATACATATTAATATTATATTAATCATATATAGGTCTATCTATCTATTTATCTATCTGTCTATCTGTATATCTGTCTGTCTATCTATCTATCTATCTATCTGTCTATCTATTTGAATAATAAAAAAATTGACATATTTACATTAAAAATGCACATATATCTATAGGTATTTTATATTTATATCCTCTTAAATTGTATCCCTTCACCTCATGAGCTCAGCAATGTGGTGAGGTGTAGTATTGTAATAATAATAATTATTATTATTATACTTTATAATTATCAAAAAATAATATAGAATAAAAAAATTAACAAAATATAAAATAATATAAAATCCTAAAAAAATATATAATAATTCATTATAAATTAATAATTCATATTAATTTAAAATATTATATTATAGAATGAATTTTATAAATACTATTAATAAATAATTAACTGTATACACACACAAATAATTTTAAAATAATATTAATGTTAGAATTACTTTTATTTACACTATTACTACGGAACTACACACAAACACACAGAGATAACTACACACTCCAATATATATATATGTATGTAAAGTAATAATAACAATAATCTCTTGCAGTGTCAGCAATTACAGATTACTCTGTGAACCTTCACTTTGCACTACAGCGCATCATCTATGGCTGTACTTATGGTTCATTCTATGAAATCACTGCTGAAAGTCTCATGTAATCAAATGTAATTACTTCAGTCACATGTTACTTCTTCAAATCTCAATCCACTGATGTATGCAGGGCCTTTTCTTTATGCGGCTCATGGCTTATTTCAGCCTTTGCATATTATTCTTTTGTCCATCTGCTTGGAATCTTCCCCTAGAGCCTGCTTAGAAATAGAGGACAGTGCTGAATGCTCAGCGAGCTCGTCTGCATCTGAAGAAGTCTGGAAAAGCCATCGGTCCAAGCCCGTTTTTGGAGTATGTGCTCTGAACTGCCTCCCAGTCTTGGCGGTGTCCATGACAGGTCCTCTCCTGGTGAGCTTGCTCCCATGATGAATGGCCACCTTTCTATTCTTTATTGCTCCACTAAATCATACAACTGCCATGTGTTTATAACCCATTTTTGCTGCTTTTTTTTTATCCCCCCTCTGTTTTTCGGAATTAAACTACAGATGTCTTCTTTTTTTAAATAAGGAACATACAGGTCTAAGAGACTTTTTGCATGAAGTTTGCATGCAGGCTTCTAATTCACAAATGCAGATTCTCTTCTACTAACATCCAATAAGAATGTGCAAACATACATGTTAAGGTGCAGTTGGGATTGCTGTGGATATTAAAACATGATTGGTCTGAAAAATCTGCAGGTTCATTACTGAAATAGTAGCAAATGGAAAGCACAAAAACCATTAAGTCCCTTCAACTAAAAGTCTTGATGCTCTGACTAATAAAGTGAATATTTGAAGTGGTTCAATTTTGTTGATAATTCAATAGTGCAGCGCTTAATGACTAGATGGTGCAATGTATCATCGTAAAAGTAATTATCATTCTATACCTCCTGGTCATGTATTTTTATACTCAGATTTTTTTTCCCATTAGGAAACTGCCCCAGTAATGATACAGTGCATTATTTCAGGTATCGCTTTTGCTGAATTAACTGAGCTCTGTGTGAAATATCTAGTATGGATATGATATATCTCCATAGTGTGATCATACTTTCTACTGCCTTATTACCTCTAGCTCTGCTCATTCCAATCAGATAGATAGATATATGATAGATAGATAGATAGATAGATAGATAGATAGATAGATAGATAGATAGATAGATAGATAGATAGATAGATAGATAGATAGATAGATAGATAGATAGATAGATAGATAGATTGATTGATTGATTGATTGATTGATTGATTGATTGATTGATTGATTGATGTTCGGTTAATAGCCCTAGCCGCATTACAGGCAAGGTTGTGACAGCACTGAGCAACAGCCAAGTCCAATTTTGTTGCTCTCCACACTTTACCTTTCCAAACTGCACAGGCACTGCGTCTGAAATACAGCTGCTCTCGCCCATCAATCACTCTTCAGTCCACACATGCAGACAGGTAGAGCTGCCTCTAGTGCACCTGTAAGGAGTAAATTCTGGTGCTCTGACAGAGCCTTACACTGGCTGTATACGCATTCAGATTTAATACAGGCGAGCCACTTATTTTAGTCACTTAAGGCATTGAATAAAACACTGCAATCCAAACCTTGGGTATCTGCAGGAGACTTTCTCTTCTTGTAATGGTAAGACATGTTTTGTTGGTTTATTTGAAGGATGCTTTTTTTTTTTGTTATTAAGAAATGTTTTTTTTTTTTGTTTTTTTTTTTTTTCTGTAAGTGCGCTTCAAAAAACTGTAAGTGTGGTTTTGAAGTATACTCTGTACTTTGTCTCCACCTAGTGATCATATATAAAAACGATTTCAAGAAAAAATTAAATAAACAGAATTACCAAAAATTTACTAATAATTAAAAATAAATGAATCTGATTAGTCATGCAAATAACCTAGAATTCCAACTGTTCTGAAATCCTTTTTTTTTTCTTTTTTTTTTTTTGTTAGTATGAAGCAGAAGTAACTTTCTTGGGGACCATGGAACACTGCTCAGCTGTGCTGTGACTGACAGGTTTTTATGAGCTATCAGTCATCTAAAGTGGTGTGTGTGTGTGTGTGTGTGTGTGTGTGTGTGTGTGTGTGTGTGTGTGTGTGTGTGTGTGTGTGTGTGTGTGTGTGTGTGTGTGTGTGTGTGTGTGTGTGTGTGTGTGTGTGTGTTGTTGGGGGAGGTCTGACCCACGGCCTAGTCTGACATTTAGAGAAGGAGCGATGCTCACCAAGGAAATCCCATTACAGCAAATCATGATGGATCTTTTTCTTAAAAAAAAAAAAAAAAAAAAAAAAGTAATATACAGCCTGACATATAATTTGTTATAATTTGTAAAAAATAAAATGAATACATTCAGTCATGCGCCTTTTTATTTTTATTAATCTGTTACATAGTTATTTTGAATAGTGGAATGAGAAAGACATAAATATTTTTAAAATATCTGTAATATATTATTTGTAAGCTATCGTTAATGACGAATTGTCATCATTTTGTGAAGGGACTGAATAGAAATATTGTTGTGTTATTCTTAAGGAAGATATTGTATAGAGCACAATATCACAAAAAAATATATAAAAGTCATTAATATAAATATGCGATTTTGAATAGCATATACCATCACACTATTCAGAAATCACTGCTTTATGATTTACACAAATAAAGTTATAATGTTCTGACAACGTTCATCTAGAATTACAGAACCAAATTACTCAAACAACAACATATATTTTTGGCTTTCTCAGCTGCACCAATACCAAAAGAAAAAAATCCACCATTGGTGTATTTATGACTTTCTAAAAGAGGAAAATATGGAGAGATTGATTATGTTTGTGAAAGGACAGACAGACGGCAAGTTTGCCATCACTCCCTCAGCTATTGTGTTAGAAACACTCACACAGCAGCGTTAACTAGTTTTATGTAATGCCAAGGTGAGAAAACACATAGTGTTATAAATGTACTTTTTTGTTTGTTTGTTTGTTCATTATTTATATAATGAATATATTAAAAAGTTGCTATATATAAGATATTAATAACTGTATCATTGCAGTTTCTGAAAAGAGTCCAGCCATGTCATGCAACTGACCAGCAACAGTAGTCAAGGAGCTTTACAAAACAAACAAACAAAAAAACATAAAAGTGCATCTAAACAAAAAGAACAATAGAAAAAGAAAACCCAAAAAATATAACAAACATAATATACATATAACAAACTCAATGCTGCAACAAAGAGCACAAAGCATGAATATTCAATGGCCACAGCTGCTGCATATTGTTGACAAAAATGTGAATGTGTGTAGCATAAGCCTGAAAAAATAAAAACATAAATAAATAAATAAATAAAACAAAAGATTAAAAAACTGTTTTGGTGAGAAAGGGTAGCAAGCTATGTTGCCAAGTCTGCTATTATGAGTAACTTTGGACTTGTTTTTTTGTTTAATTTTGTTTTTTCAAGAAGTTGCTAAAATTTTTTAAAATAAAATAAAATAAAATAAAATAAAATAAAATAAAATAAAATAAAATAAAATAAAATAAAATAAAATAAAGAAGTTGGAGTTAACATGTCTTATGAATTTTGACAATAATTCAGTGATGAGATAGTTGTTTGGTCCTAGAATAACATATCGAGGAAACTGGACTTTTATTTGAAAGGTGCTAGAAATGGTTCAAGGAAAAAAAAAAAAATATATATATATATATATATATATATATATATCTATTATATATATATATATATATATATATATATATATATATATATAACTATTTCTAATAATTGCCAGAACTTTATAGAAAACTTGAACAAAATCCCTCTCAAAAGGATACTTATAGGGGTTCCCGGTGCAGACTGTATGATGTGCATATGTTCCACCATCCAAAACTAGGGGTTGCTTATTTTTGGCATATTTTCCCAGATAGAGTTGCTCATTTTGGGCATGTTTTTTTTTTTTTTTACACCAGGCAGCTTATTTCTCTAGCAAAACCTGGCAACACTGACAGCAACTATTAAATAAGGCCAAAAGGTGTAAAAAATAAAGTCCAAATCTACCGTTACTATTCAGGAGAAAAAGAGATAAAAACAAAACAAAAAAAATGACTGACTGAAAATTACAATATAATGATTGTTTTGATGTGCAATTAGTTGTGTTCTTGTTGATTGTTACAGTTCTCTGGTGAAAGAGCTTAAGCTGCTGTTATTGTATCACTTGAAATGTAAAACAATTTGAATGTGGCAAAAGAGAAATGTAAGTGAATTTGTTGTTATCGTAATTGCATTTTGTTATATAGAAGAGATGTTGTCAAAGAGAAAGAACTGGCTGTTTGATAATAAAGGGTAATGGTTGTTATATTGAGAGTAATGGGTTTTGTACTGAAGGAAAGAAGATGGGCTCTAAGAGTTATATAATTTATCTGAAAGACTTATATAATTTATCAGAATACCAAAAGGGCAAAGTTGCCTGCATTAGAATCAAAATACAGAAAAAACAGTATATTGTGAAATTATTATTACAATTGAAATAATAAGTTTTTCTATTTGAATATACTTTAAAAAAATAATAATTACCTGTGATGCAAAGCTGAATTTTCAGCATCATTACTCCAGCCTCAGTGTCACATGTAACATCCAGTCTATCACAATCATAGAAAAACTATTCTGGCTGTTCAGTTCCTGTCGAATAAGATGAAGTAAAAAAGGTTAAAAGAACTGCATTTATTTCAACAAAAAAAAAAAAATTCTAATGATATATATTTCGAATAAATAGATTTTCATTACTATCACTTTTTATCAAAAACATCCTTGCGGAAAAAAGTATTGATTTTATTTTTAAAAAAGAAAGAAAAAAAATGTCACTGACCCCAAATTATGTATATACAAAATATTTATATTTTAAAAACATAGCGTTCTTTTTTTTTTTTTTTTTTTTTTCTTTTTATCATCAAAGTATCCTAAAACAAGTATCACATGCTTCTGAAAAAATTTAAGCCGCATGAACTGGTTTCCAACTTGGATCATATAGAAGACCATGTGATCCTGCCGTAGTCCATCAGTATAATAATGCTATTCATGGCCATTTTTTTCTGTATTTTTGGATCAATAAAATGCAAGGATGAGCAGCATCTTTCAAAAGCATTTAAAAATAGTAACCAACTTTTGACGGAGCAACGCTGTGAATCCTGTGTTATTCATGCCTCGTCCAATCAAAAATACGCGGAGCAAACGCTGTTGTTAATGAAGCAATAAATATGAGCTTATATTTCCCACTGAAGAGTGAGTCATGTTTACTTGGTCCAGATCCCTCCCCTTTATGATTCCCTCTACACTGATAAGAGAACAGCAAACACATAGACATTTGGCAAAATCTCAGCCTCTCTATCAGTCTAGCTCTGATGAGCCTTGGACAATAATTACTGTATTTCAGCAAATCAAAGAGCTCCGCTTCAGTTCCTGGGTGCAGGCAACCTATGGCAGAATAACGATCTCTGCGTGATTCCACCATTTGAAGTCCATTTACAGGGATGGGCAGAGTAATATATTCAAGAGTGCACTGATAAGCTCAGATGGATTCAACAGGCCGCTGAGTAAAACGCTGGGAAGCTTTACGGTGTGCTGTTGATTTTCCGATACAGCCCGATTCCTGACTTTACCATGAAGATCTCTGGGACTTCACTTGACCTGAGTGCAACAGACTATGGGATAACCCTGGACCCTACATTCACCATGCTGGAGTTTGACGGTCTACGTGTTCTCCCTGTGCAAACAGGTACATCTAACCTTTGGTCTACTGACTGAATACTCAGTTATTGACGCAAAAATACAGTGATGATTTCTGAAAACAAGACTCATGGATGTTGTTCTAAGTTTTAAGATCCTGCTGAAAAAAAAAACTGCTTTTCAAATTAACTGGCCTACCCAGCTACCAAAAATATGTTCTAAGAGTGTTTTGTTAACATTATAAAAATATAATTTCCAAACATTATCTGAACGTTCCAAACGTACAATTTTTTAAGTTTATTTAAGTTTATTAAGGGAACATTCCATTTGATCATTTTGCAAACATTATGGCAACCATACTTTTAAACGTTCTCTAACATTCTTAACCCAGTATAAACAAACATTCTATTAATGTTACTGGAAGAACATTTGTTTATAACTTTGAGAGAACCTTGCTATAATTTTAGACAAAGTTCTGAGAACTTAGTTAACGCTGGTTAGTGCTGGTGAACCAGTTTAGCCATGTTAACCAACACGAACTTTCTAATGAATCTGGTTGACCAAAAAAGTCAAGGTGGCTGGTTAAGGTAGTTAGGTCACTGACTTATAAGTGCATCCATGTAAAAGAAAAGGATAAGCCTTTTAAAAATGCATCTCTCTTGTATTCAGGTTGGTTTCATATGGTTTTTAAACTGATTTCAAATTTACATTTAATGACTCTAAAAATGTAACCATATGAGTTATACAAATCTTAATCCTTATTTTTTTAAATGTTGAATTTTGAAATACATTTTCTAAGGTTAAAATGTTAATGTTAGCATCCCATTCTCCAGCCCAGCTTCCAAAACACAATTTATGCTGTTGACCAGCAAAGTTGGTCTTTTCAGCCGGGGAGGCTTGTTTGAATATGATTGATGTTGCATTTGAGTAGCATAAACACAAACACAAAGATAAATGTTTAAAAGCGGTCTGTCAGCAGTCTGTATGCATGTCTGCTGCCAATGAACATGGAGAACTGCAGTGCAAGCCAAGTAGAGCATGTGTTTAACCGCTCTCATTTTAAACTCTTCCATACTTGAGTATTTAGGCCACTCGCTAACAGAGCAGGGCACTAAAAGGTAACTTCACAATGATATTAGTTCCTATAGCATGAGATGCTGCTATTTCAATTACTGTCTGGTCATAAGAGGACTTTTCAAAAGCCTATGTGCACACGACTTTAACCTGTTCCTGCTTTCCATTATAATCTAATTTTCTTTAATCATTTAAAAATTTCATACTGGATCCATCTTACCAAAGCACACATGCGTGGGTGCCAGAAGCATTGTAGACTCTTAATATAATATAACTGCCCTTTGAACCCAGAGGCGTTCTGTATGTTAGAGCATATTACCTCTCTGAGTGGGTTTAAAGTGCTGAGTGTATTATCTGCATACATTAGGCCTTATTCCTGAAGATGTGACATTCACAGGCTTGGGATGCAATCTGGTGGCAATCAAATTCTGTACGCAATTTTAATGCAACACATGAGGGTATTGAATAAAATTTTAGCTAACACTGCGAAATTACCTGGGAAATGGAAGTAGACTGAGTCTTTTCACTGATCTGCTTAATTAAATGGAGTTTCTCTTTAGCAAAGTAATAAATACAGATACTCTGATGCCAGGCGGATAATCCACTGGATGATTGGACACATTTCCTCCGCTTACATCATGGATCTGCAACTGGGGCACTGACGTTCACTTTTTCCTCAATTGTATTTAATATCAATAATAATAATAATAATAATATATTGTTGAAAGTAGCTAAAGTTCTGATCAATTCAAGAAATGTAGCATTACCTCTCTTGCTCACCAATGGATGATCTGCAGTGAATGGGTGTCGTCAGAATGAGAGTCCAAACAGCTGATAAAAACATCACAATAATCCACAAGTAATCCACACCACTCCAGTTTAAATTCAAGTGAAAGTAAAGACTTGTAATGTTACAAAAAAATATATATATTTTAAAAAAGCTGTTCTTTTGAACTTTCTATTCATCAAAGAATACTAAAAAAAGTATCAAAGTTTTCTCAAAAATATTAAGCAACTGTGATGATAAAAAAAATAATGTTTTCTTGAGCTCCAAATCAGCATATTAGAATGATTTCTGAAGGATCATGTGACACTGAAGATTAAAGTTATGATGCTAAAAAATTCAGCTTTGCATCACAGGAATAAATAAATTTCTTAAATACATTATTTTAATTTGTAATAATATTTCACAATATTTCTGTTTTACTCCTTTTTTATCTAATAGTTGCAGCCTTAGTGAGCTTAGTGAGACTTCTTTCAAAAGTATTTTCAAAAATCTTACCGGCCTCAAACTTTTGAACAGTAGTATATGTGTTGTCAAAGTGATGCTACAGATGTCAAATTCTGTTTTGTCCACTCTTTTTCCAATGAAGAGCCACTAATAACAGGCCATATGCCTGCATCAGTACCAGTGGCTGCGCCGCAGCAGAGCAGCATGAATCTCTGCGCTATCTGCGCAGACAGAGCTACGGGGAAACATTACGGTGCGTCCAGCTGCGATGGCTGCAAGGGCTTCTTCAGAAGGAGTGTGCGCAAGAACCATGCCTACACATGCAGGTGAGAACTCACCATCAGATTCACATCCATCCACTATATGTCCTTAACATTCTTACAGTTCCTTTTAATTCATTTTCAAAACATGTTAATGTGGCCTCTATGAATTGTTGTTAGACAAAGCAGAAAGAGTTGTAAACAATATAGAAGGGTTTTAAAATTCACATTAGACATGAATTACTTTACAGATATTGTTTGTTAATTAATATTCATTGAAATCACAATGAAAGCCAGTGTAGGGTCCCATAAACACTAGCAATGAATGAAACATTGGAATTTAAATTTAAGTAACAGAATTAAAGGATGCAAAATACAAGATAAAATATATGTGTTAATTTAAATAAAGCTGAAATAAAATAAAATATAAGTAAATAATAGAGCAAAACAAAAATTTGATTTTTTGTTTTGGATTGTAATTTAATTGAAATATAAGGTGATGAAATTAAATTATGGAATTGAATTAAATATAAAATTGAAATGAATAAAATAATATTATATTTGATATGAGAAAAGCTCATAACACAAATACTTAAAAAAATAAAATAAAATAAAATTAAGATAAAACTGAAAATATAAAAATAAAAGCTGATTCAAAACATTAATAAAAACTACAATCGTATATAAATAATGCTAAAATTACTTTAAAAAAGAAAAGAAAAAACTAAATTAAATTTAAAAATGTATTTACATTTTATTATATACAAAATATAATTACAAAATACAGTTAGCATTTTTATATTTTATATGTATTTTATAGTATTATTAATAATTAATGTTTTAAATGCAACTAATATAAATTTGTATTCTATATATATTATCCTGTACAACATCACAGCTCAGCTTATACAACAGAAATGTTATTTCACATTTCCACAGGAGTTGGTTGAGACAAACATTGTCTTTGTGGCAGTAGCCCACATCTATAAATGATCACAGTGTCTGTGTCCTCTAAAAAAATATTCTGTGATCTGAGACCACCGTCGACAGAACGTGTAAGAGCATGACCTGAAGTGTTTCATTGGATCTCTTCAAATGTGAGAATTACAGTAGCCTATGTACTTCTGTCTCTGTGTGTGAATTCAGCAGGCAGTGTGTGGTGGACAAAGACAAAAGAAACCAATGTCGATACTGCAGACTTCGAAAGTGCTTCAGAGCTGGCATGAGGAAAGAAGGTGAAAGTCCGTTTCATTTTAGTTTATGATTCAGAGTTAAAAGAGTTTCTTTAAGGTCACGGATATGGACTAGGCCTGCATAAACTAATTAAGGTATTTGGACTTAACCTAATACTTATGAATGTCTGCAACTCTCTGAATTAAAGATATTGAAAAACTGGGTAAGGTCATATTATTACAATAAGGCAATTCCAACAACCATCATATCAATTTTAATATACTCTCAAGGAGAAAAGCAAAGAAACATCTCGGGTTAGGCATGTAACCATGGTTCCCCTTCTGGGGAACTCGCGCTGCATCCTCTAGTGGACACTATAGGGAACAGAATGCCCACTCAGCCATGACTGCACCTTTGCCTCCCTTAACTTATTTAGCGCTGGATTCTGTAGTAGTTCCGAAAAGCCCGGAACGCGACAGTGGAGCATCAAAAAGAAAGGCTTTCTCCTTCCTCCTGATATCCACAAGATTTAACCACAAATACCTCTCCGTTGCACACCTAATGGCAGCAGCAGTCTGCTTAGTGGTGCGAAAAGCCAAGTCTGTGATGCAGCACAGTTCAGAGGAAAAACCCTTGCCCTCATCTAGCTCTTTAAGCAAGACAGCTTGGTCAGCTTGAAACACAGCCATTGTGTGAAATGCTCCACCAGCTTGACCTGCCACCACATACGCCCTGCCATTCAGACACGAGGTGGTCTGAAGTGGTCTGGATGACAGAGCAGTAGTACTTAAAGGAGTCGATTTACTCTGGGGTATGGGGAAGTTAGGGTGGAGGTCGGGAAGAAAGGGGAGACTCCTTGGGAAGGGGAGGTCATGACCGGCCAGAAAGCACTCATCTAATCTGCCATAGGCAGGCTTCTGCCTTTCACATGACCAGACTAAATCAAGCCTCTAAGTGGTGCGCGCCATTACTCCAAGCATTTCCCCTTATGTGGGGCTGGAGTTAGGTTGGGAGGATTCAGTGCTCATAGTCTCATCTCCACCGCCAGCCACATCCACATCCTCACTCTCACTAGATGACCCCAATATAGCTCTATTCTCCGAGATCTGATAACTCAAAAGAAAGCGTGTCTGGATCCCAAAAAGTGCCCGAGCTTGCAATGGAACCTTTCAAAAAATCCATACACTTCTGAAACTTTTCTGCAAGCTTGACCTGCCAACCCCGCAAAACCACCCAGTCTTCACCGTGCCTCAGCAGCAGAAGGACCTGAACCACGGGACACAGACATTTGACCATCACCCCTCAAGAAGAGGGACAATTGGAAACAGAGTTTTCTCAATGGAAATTCTCATAATGAGTGCATTCAGAGCCCTCGAGCACCGAACGCATGTGCTCCTCACCAAGACACATTGGGGTTTGGAGTTGTTTGAATGTTGTTTTAGACAAGGGTCATGATGGATGGATGGAGTGTGTAGTCGTTTTCCGGTTGAGGTCGGAGAAAGAGTTACATAGTTTGGGAACGATATAAAAGTATCCTGGCATTTGATTAAAACTTTATAAAGGTATTGTTCTGAGCCATGAGTCTAAGACATCTTGACATCTTGATTTTTTTGTTTTAAAGATGCCAAGTTTCACAGTGTCCTTTCCATCTATGGAATAGAGCTTGTGCTTTCAGTATGAATCTTTGTCCATGTAATAAGTAACACAACTCCAGAAACACAGTAATGCTGAGTGAATAATAATGCCACAATGAGACCCAGGTGTAGGTACTATCAATGTCTCTCCAAAGTGCTAAAAGTCATTGTTTTCTTTGGGTAAGATGCACCTGTAGCTTTTTCACTCTCTACAGCTTATCAGTGAGACTCTAAGACTCAATAAAAAGCTGCCTTACAATAATTTGGTTGAAAATGTTGCCAGTTGGGCCACATAAAATAAATTGTACTTATTTCCACTTTAAGCTCTTTTTGTTTTGGGCAGGGCTGTTTTTCAGACTGACATTAAAGAAAAGTGTTCAGTTAGCTTTATAAATGCACCTCTTGCCATTGTGGAAAAAGTACACTTTACATACTTTAAAAATAATTATTACAGAAATAATACTTTAAAACAATATTTGCAAACAAATATGTGTGAACTGAATGTAATGTTTTAAGACACTAAACTGCATGATAATGGCAATTAAATTAAAATGTATTATAGTCTAAATTTCATTATATTACAGTTGAATATTTTGGTCCACTTAAGTAGCACTTCAGTATATCATTATGTCATAATTACTTATATTGTCTTTGAAATATGGTTTAAGTGTACTGCTGAATGTACTGACAAGCATTCATGGTAATCTAAAATATACTTCAATGTCATTTCTATTTAAACCTTTAAGTCATGTAGTTAAATATACTTGTAATTACACATTCATAGTGATGAAACTGCAAGTCAGCGCATTTAAAATATATTCATCTTAAATGTAATATCAAATAACATTTAATGTAATACTTTACATGTGCTTTTGTATTGTAGTCAACTACTGTACTTCTTTAAAGCACAAACAATTATTAAAGCAATGATTTAAAAGGTACTTTAAAGTAAAACTTTTAATTTTACATTCCTTTTTAAAAGTGTACTTAACTGTGTTAAGAAACAGTCATGAACGTTAAATATCACATAGCCTGTATTCCCTTCAAGTACACTTAATTGGCCTTTTATTTCATCAATATTATATTATCTGCAAGTATCTTTTTTTGTGCATCCACTGGCTACATTGTTATCTGTTTTCTATAAAGAAAAACATTAGGTAAATTGATATTATTTTTCACCGATCTTTCTTTGTGTCTCTTAGCTGTTCAGAATGAGCGTGACCGTATCAGCTGTCGTAGAGAAGGTCAAGGTGTTGGGACTCTCACCATCGATGTGCTGATGCAGGCTGAGGCTTGCACTCATCAGGTAAGCTTTCTGCTGAACTTACTTGCAAAACATAAGTAAACAATATTATTTCATTTCACAAAACACTTTAAGAGTAAACAAATCTAAACAATGATTTAAGTGAGACAACCATTAGGGGGCCTTGGCAAATTTTCAAGGTGACCACAAAAAGACTTAAATGTAGGGTAGGTGATTTTGGAAAGGCTAGCAATAGCAAGCTAGCTTTGAAAGCATAAAATCCCACCCTACCTGTAAATTACTCTCCAAAGCCACCCCTCCTCCAAAACACATGACATATGCACACAGGCAGAGCAGAGGCTAACCAGCGACCTGATGAGAGACGGCGTTGGTGGAGGGTTGAATGCAATGCTGTCAGATTACCTCATGTCCCACTCAGCGGTGAGAAAACATTACTGTACAAAGCACATAATATTACAATAATAATGCCTTCCATTCTTGCTCGATCTGCAATAGCGTAATGGAACGTGCTGATGACGTATCATGTCTGTGTGAACAGGGTGTGCAGAGTTATGCAAATACATGACAGCCTATCATAGTTCTTGGACTGAGGGATCTGATTGGACGAACATTTTATGGTCCTATGCCTTCCACAGACAACAGAAATGCACATAAATACATTTAGACCACTTGTAAGTATAAACGCTTTTGGGTTTTGAAGAGATTTTCAACCAGCTAACAAAAAATGTTTTTTAACAAAATCACCTACCCTGCCTTTAAATTTTATCCTCATGCTGTGTTCCAGTCATTTTGACCCAGAGAGGGTTATCTTTTTTTTTTCAGAAAGTATATAGGGTATAACACAGGGTATAGCCACCACTATAATATAAAAGAAGAAGAAGAAATCAATCATTTTTGTATGTTTTTTCCTGAGTGTGTCCCTGCAAAAATATTTTTTTATATTATTACCAAATCCTAAATTCCATCTTTTTATCAGCTTGGTTTCTTTCAATTAGCAAATGTTTTGCATTTCTTTTTGGAACTGATTGATCAAAGGCCTCATTGATCTTAACTTACGCACCTCAGATTTTCAGTGAACATTGACAAAAATTTTCCAAAACCTGTGCTAACGTAAAGAAAACAAGGTTGAATGCGGAATTTGGTTATAATGTAACAGAATGAGAGATTTACAAGGTTTTTCTTTTAAAAATTACAAAATTTAAAAGCTGAGACTTTATTTAAATACCGAAAGTTAGTCTTGTCTATCGCCACGTGGTCAGTTTTTTCTTTGCTCTGCGATGTATTTTTCACTGTTTGAGAACATGATGTGTGGCGTGAGAGCACAATGGCTTGTCGGACATAGCAACAGTAACTAAAGGGGGTGGGTCTTCGCGAAGGGTCAATTGCATATGTTCCTGTATTGTAAATCGCTTTGGATAAAGGCGTCTAGGAAATGCATAAATGCAAATGTAACTAAACCACTCAGTTATATCAAGCTCAGAGTCATTCTGCTGTCTACAGAACCCCTCCCAGAATCCCATGAGGGACATCAAAACCAAGAAGATAGCTGGCGTGAGTGATGTGTGTGAATCCATGAAACAGCAGCTCCTCCTTCTAGTGGAATGGGCAAAGCGCATCCCTGAATTCTGTGAGCTGTCGGTGGATGACAGGGTAGGCCTGTTCCTGAGTGTGTTTGTTTGATCATGAGCTGTCACTTCCTGTCTGTAGCAGGCACTGAGCGTGTTGATGTGTGTGTGTGCAGGTGGCACTGTTAAGAGCTCACTCCGCTGAGCACCTCATCTTAGGGGTGGCACGACGTTCACTTCCTTACAATGACATCATCCTGCTGGGTGAGTAAGTGGCTGGAAAGGGTTTCAATTGAAAATGTGCTGTTCCTGTTATGCACTATATCTTCATGTCCCATTCATATTGTATGTATTGAATAAAAGATTAAAATACATAAAATAAAATATTAAATTTACTATTTAAAAAATATAGAAATCATATTAGTTAACCAATGAAAAGATGAAAGGGGGATTTGCATGTGATTGGTTTTAGGAAATAAATCACAAAGTTGGAATTAGAAATTAATTATGCACAGGAAGTTGAATTGGAATTTGCTGAAACTTTCCCCCTGGTCACCATAAATAAAGGCCTATAAAACCCAATATTTCAGCATGCATTCTAATCATATCTTTTTTTAGGGTGTAACATTCTGTCCAGGGACTACCGATAACACATTGCCTTTGGCTAATTCTGGTACATTTACAGAAATGTTTTATTAATGTACAGTACAATGTCCCTGTTAACTAAACAAATAAAAGAAAAAATGTATAAAACATTTTTCAAACAGAGTTATTATAGTTAACTAAAATTAAAAGCATTTTTGTTTAAAAAATAAAGAAATAAATACATACATACATAAAAATATAAATATATAACTAACTAACTAAAAAAATGTTCTTTACTTGAAATAAAGTAAAATATTTTATTTCAGCTAGCTGCAAGCTAGTTTTTATTGATGTACTAAAATAACAAACTAAAAGGGAAATAAAAAATTATACAGACATAATTAAATCTAATTTAGATATATTATATTTATATTTTTTAAATATTTATATATTTTAAAATGACAAAAACACACAACAAAATTATTAAAACTTTAACTAAAATTAAAATGAAAACAGAAATACAAAAATAAAAACTAATTTAAAATATTAAACAAAAAAAAAAAAACTATAATAGTATCTTAATGATACTAAAAAATTACTGATTTCTAGGCTTTATTTACATCCTGTTGGCTTCCGTCCTGTTAGGCATCTTGTTCATTTTATTGTCACTGTATAAATGTTATAACATTTATAATGAGTACATTTTAGATTCCTGTTCCCATTTATGAATTATACAAATACCTGCTTGAAAAAGTTACAGAACTCACAACTCGAAAGTGACAACCTTAATATGAGCATGATTTGTCATTATACTGTGTTTGTACAGGAAACGATTTCATTATTCCTGTTCGAGGCACCGAGCAGGAGATGTCCAAGGTAGCCACTCGTATCCTGGAAGAGCTGGTGAGACCTCTGAAAGAGCTGAACATCACAGACACTGAATTTGTCTGTCTCAAAACCATCGTCTTCTTTGCCCCAGGTTAGTCAGGGATCATCGCTGTGTTCCCAGTCAAACACTCTGTCCGTGCCAAGAGCATCTGCACTTGTTCCTGGCACTCTTTGGTAGCATGATGTTTTATGGGGATCTATTAATATCTGGGACATGCTCGTGTTGAGTTCTAGACTTTCCTGCCTGTTGCCCCGGAGGTCTGATTATAAGAGTGGAGCCAGGTTTGTCAGTAAGAATTGCTTTGTTTATTTTACTTTGGTTTCAGCAGAGGTTGACATTTTTCTCCCCATGTGCTTCGATCTAACATGAAAATATTACAAATTTTTTCCTTTTTCTGCCTGTATTTTTTTTTTATATATATATATTTATTTGGGCTAATATATATATATATATATTTATATATATATATATATATATATATATATATATATATATTAATATATATATATATATATTGGGCCAAAAATATATTTGCTACAATATGTTGTTATTAAAAAAAAAAACATATAAAACATAATTCTAGTTTTGATTTTGGCATATGAAGGTAGAAATTACATATATTTCAGTATTATATAAATTTCATAGCGTATGTTTCAAATATATTTTTTCTGTGTATTTTCTTGAAAATGTTATTTGCAAATTATTTTATACATTATGTGTTACCTGTGTAAGCCTTAATGACATTTCCTCCAGGAAGTGACATCATTTAAGAAAAAAAAACTGGTGAAGAAACCATTTTCACTCAAAAATTGCTAGTAAATTTAACAAACAATTACAAAGAAATGTCAAGTAATGAAATGAATAAACAAAAATTAAAGTACAAAAATGTTAAATGCTATTTTCTTCTTAAACATGATCCAATTATACTGAAAAAAAAATGTAACAATCTTTTTTACAGTGTATGGGAAAAACTGTACAAAAAGAACTGGCTTGCTTTCAATTCATGATTTGAAATGTATAATTTTTTCCCCCAAACCAATTCCAGCCATCTGTCCAAAGAGTTTAATAATCTGTCTGAGATTGTTGCTTATACAAATAAAATGTTTTACAGAAATTCTGACAGACATGCACAGACTATACAAATCTCAGTTATCCAATCCATGCACTACATGTCAGATGCAATCTCAGCTAATCTTGATAAATCTCTCAGTGAACTTTGATTTGCAACTGATGTCATTGAACTCGGTGTATGTTTCAGACTGTCCTGGACTGCAGTGCACTCAGGCAGTGCGCCGACTGCGATTCCAGGCCCAGGTGCTGCTGGATGAGGCCACGAGCGAGCAGCGAGGCCGGTTTGGGGAGCTGTTGTTGTTGCTGACCACACTCCAGAGTGTGGCCTGGCAGATGGTGGAGCAGCTGCAGCTGATGCGTCTCCTGGGCAAAGCCAATGTGGACAACCTGCTGATGGAGATGCTCCTGGGAGAAGAAGCTTCCAGAGGATCTGAAGCACTGCCTGCATCAGGTATAAAATGAATGTGCTTTGTCCTGAAGGAAAGAAAAATCACAAATGAGAACTCTTTAATGTCTCAATTATTTCTCCTACTCAGCCGTGAGATTGAATTAAGACACTCGCTGAAGTCTTGAGCTTCCCTGCGTCTCCATTAAAAAAAAAATCTTATTATGAACTAATTTCTCATCAAATTCTTACAAGATTACCCTTGAAAAAAATAAGTGCTTGATTAAATTAAATGTGCACTTGTAGTGAACTTTTAAATCTCAAATGTATACATTAAAAAATTACTGCATTTGCAGATAATATAATATTAATGAAATAAAAGGCAACTTAAGTGCACTTAAAGTTATTTCCTAACACACTTAAGTACACTTTTTTAATAGTGTCAAATTAATTTTACTTTAAAATACATTTCACATTATGTTTTAATAGTCATATTAATACTATTTTGTTTTGCTTTATAGAAGTACACTTATTTTGACGAACATACTAAATCTTATGTAAAGTACTGTTATCATACATTTCCTGTCATTATTCATGTAGAGATAATATATTTTAAATGTACTAAATTTAAACTTTATCATTACAGATGTGTAATTAAAAAGTTTTTTTAAATACATGACATAGTTTCGATAGAAATGACATTTAAATATATTTTATTTCAGCATAAATGCTTCAGCAGTACACTTCAACCATATTTCAAAAAAAAGAAAATTATATATGGCATGTTCTCAACTCCAACTTAAGTGAGTCAAAAAAAATCACTCTTAAATTCAGCTAACTGCATTTAATATAAATGTAAACTATAATACAAGTTAAATTGTTCAATTTAACATTGTAACAATTAAGTGTTCCCGAAAACATTATAATCTTTTTTTTGCACTCAATTCTATTTTTAGAAGTGTTCTTTTTACTCTTACACTCATATGGTATGTCAAAAAATGTCTCTCCTCTATGTTTATTTCTTTCAAGGAATTTTCAATCAATCAAAAATTTAAGATAGCTGAGAATTCAAAAAATTCTCCTGAACTATAAAATGTTCCTCTGGGTTGCCATACTGCTGATTTAGGATCAGTATACAAACTCTTGGATTTAGGTGAGCAGTGCTGGTCCAGAGACATCATGGAGAGTTATTGTAGACTTTCTCTAGCATAAACTTCAGTGAACTCAGAGCTGGTTAAGATTCCACAGGAGTCCAGAGTCCATCTGTCTCAGTCTAAGCTCTCGGAATTTAAAATAAGACCCACTATTAGTTCTCTGAGGGAATGGAGGCCCTTTCTGACTTATCTGTTAAAGTATGAACAGGTTGGAAATGGAATAAAACAGTAGGGTTTTTTTTTTTTTTACCTTTCTGTAGAGTCAAATCCTGAGCCACTTATATTCACCGCAGCTACAGAGTCTGTCCTCTCCAGAGGAATACTGACGGAGCATATCCCAATGCCTAACTTCACATCCGTGATCCTTCCTGTACCCTCCTGTGAGTATCTCAAGCACAGGTAGTCGAACTGTCAATCCTATAGAGTTTTAAAGGGATAGTTCACCTAAAAATCAACATTCTGTGTCATACCAAACCCGTATGACTTTTTGTACCTCCATGGAACATAAAAGAAGATATTTTGCACAATGTCCATGCTGCTGATTTCCATACGATGAAAGCAGTAATGAGGAGCTTCTCCAAAATGGTCAAATTAAACACCACACTGTAAAAAAAAAAAAATGTTTACAAAACATAAAACAAACATTAATGTGGTACATAAATACTGCTTCAGTCTTCCTACTTTAAAATTGCATGTTTAATTCAATGTTTCTTGCATAGTCTATGTAACTGTTTATGAAATTCACTAGCGATTTCTGAGTGAAAACTGTTTCAAAGTAAATCCTACACCAAATGTTTTTCAGTGTAAGAAAAGTCTGATATACTGCCATATTGGCCATATTGGTTCTTCACAGGTGTTTTACCTGTATTTTGAATTGCGCATTGCATCATGTTTTAGAGTTAAAGGAAATATCTGTAAAGGTTCTGGCAGATAATTACCAGTACCTTGTCCTTTTTCTACTGATGCTTTTCTTACAGTGCATAAAAATAGCCCATATGACCCATGAACTATATAGCTTTGTGGAATCACAGAATATTTATGTTTGGATGAAGTATAAGGCTTAAAAAGCTGGAATCTTGAAATATAAATGGTAGCTTCCCATGTATATAAAAAGGTAATTGTGACTTTTTATCTCACAATTCTGACTTTTTTAAATTTCACAATTCAGAATTTTCTCAGAATTCTGAATTTACTTTTCTAAATTTTGCTGTTTTTCTCAGAATTCTGAGTTTACATCTTGGAATTCTGTTTGTTTGTTTGTTTGTTTGTTTGTTCGTTCGTTCGTTTGTTGTTTTGTTTCTGCCACGCAATTAAGAAAAAAAAGATAAACACAATTGTGAGATAAAAGGTTGTTGATTGATTGATTGATTGATTGATTGCATGGCTGAAACAAGCTGCCTTTTATTTGTATAGCGCTTTACACAATACAGAGTTTCAAAGTATCGTCAATTAAATTTTAGCTAACACTTTATTTTAAGGTGTCCTTGTTACGCGTTACATGTAATTACTATTATAATAACAATTAATTATGCATAATTACATGCAAGTAACCCTAAGCCAAACCCAAATCCTAACCCTAACCATATAGAAAGTACATGTAGATAATTAATATTACTCAGTACTTATAATTTCACTGTAACAAGGAGACCTTAAAATAATGTGTAACCAAATTTGACTTCATTAATTGTATTATTAATGTCACTTTTGTCATTCTGACCTTCTGAATTCATCAGCTCTGTCTGAGGATCCCCTGCTATCCACACACACCGGACCGGAAGTCTTCACACATGGACAAGCAGCAGACATGCCGAGAGAAATGTCCAACAGTCTCACCATGCCCACTGTCCACACGTGCCTTTAACCACATTTACAGTATAAAGGGCCTCAGTTAAACAGACATAAATAACTTTATATACTAAAGACTGCTGCTGATAGACACACAGACACTAAAATTAAAGATGAGGAGTCCTTGTATTTTAATATAGTGAATAATGATTAATAATAGTGTTAAAATCTAACAGTTTTAAAATTTTAATGTGAGTGAAAAATTAACAGACAATAAAAAGCCTCCAAGGAGTACATAAATATTTTGTTTTGAGAACACTGGTAAATGATTGTCTAATTTATTGGATGGTGACATGGCAGAGCGCATGCATAACCATTACAGTTCAACAGCTCTCATGGGTTCATGGTTCAATCAGATACCAGATGTCAAACACGTGAGGGTTGGTCTGCCGGAATTTTTTTTTTTTTTTTTTTTTTTTACTTGAAAATATGAGGATTTTCTCTAGGCCTTAAATATAATTGTTTTGTTATGTAATACATTGTAAAAATATTTTTGAAGTTGTAAATAAAACAGATTATTGAAGTAGATTTTACAAGAAACTACTATTTCTGTTTTTCTACTTAATTTCACATTTAATTTTCCATGGAATTATTTATGAAATTTGCTAGCAATATGTGTGCAAATTGTTTCAAAGAAAATCTTACACCACTTTTTTTTAGTGTATCATGTTCCTCTTGAAAAAAAAAGATGAAAAAATAAGAAAAAATTGCGTTTGTAGTTAATTAGACTTGTTTTTTGTTGTTGTTGTTTTGTTTTTTAGTAAACTGGTCTTTTCATCAAATCGTTTACTTATAAAGGTTTGTTTATTAATGAAATGTAACTGAATTGGAATTAAATTTAAAATGTAAAGAAAGGAACTCGACTGATATGACGATAAAGTCAATAACAGCAAGCTAGAATAAATTAGACTAATACGTCTGGAAAAATGTTCACCAGAGGGCGCCACATGCTTATTATTATCCAAGAGGAAGCTTTTCCCATGACAGTAAGGGAGATTTTTATGCTTTCATATTGTTGACTAATTTATCCTTTAATATACAGTTAGAACAATTAATAATAGACCAAACTGTGAAGTGTGATTGTCCCATACAAAAATAATAGAATTAAAAATAATTATAAAAAAATATGTACAAAAACTGTACAAGGAGGACAAAGCTCTGAATCCCAGTCCATACATGCAAAACACTTAAGTAGTTTTAGATAAGTAATTTCAGATCATTGCAAATAAGATGCATCCTGCCGTTGCCCCACTCTGATATTATAAATATTACCTTTTACATTTTTATGTAGTTGTTTAAAGGAATTGTTAAGACCCAAAGCTGTTCAGGAAAAGAATTTAAAGACAAATTGTGATGGGCAGGGTAAAAAAAGATTAAGTTTAATGACAAATTTTTTTTTAACAAAGAGTAAATGACCAGACAACTTAAAGACTGGTGAGCTATCTAATCTGAAACTATTACTTCCTCAGAATTAAAACTTTTCTAACTCCTGCAGTTCACCCAAAAATAAAAAATAAAAATAAAAATTGTCATCGTTTACATTGTTTATATGCATTTATTTCTTCTGTTGAACACAAAAGAAGATATTTTGAAGAATGTTGTTAACCCAACTGTTTCGGGTCCCAATAACTTCCATATTATTTTTTGTCCATACTATGGACATCAATGGGAGCTGAAACCATCTGTTTGCCAACAGTCTTCAAAATATATTCTTTTGTGTTTCAAAAAAAAATGCACACATCTTTGGAATAACACAAGGGCAAAATTTCTAGGTGGACTGTCCCTTTAAGAGCCTCTCTCTTGATTTCTCCCTCCCTCAGTAGGTCAGAAACCAGTTAAAGTTAACAGCTGTGCTGGTCAGGCTTTCAGGAGGGATAGTCCGACTCATCAGCAGCAGAGGGGCTTAGTGGGCGTCTATACATCAATAAAGTGAGGGAACAAGAAATATTTGCCCCCCTGGCAACAGTAGCCACAACGAGAGGATCTGCCCAAATAAAAAGAACTACAGTTGTTAACACTTATTCAGTAGGATCTCTTCTTCGTCAAACCAATGATTTCATAAACACACACACTTTCTCATAGCTAATGCATGAGTAATGCTTTAATTGTTCCAAGTTCAATACAATTTTCTCCTCACCTGTGAAGACACCCAGCTAGCTAAAAACTGCCAATGCGTTACTATGGTGTCACCATAGGCATTGTGAATTTGATGCATTTATGCAAAAATGGAAAGACTGAAATCATAACAGGATAACACTTTGAGTATGTAAATTACCAGAAAACGTATTTCATCAGAGCAGTAAGTAGGGCACATAGTTTGTCAGTGAGTAATAATAACCTGTTGCAAGTGTCTTTGTAATCAAGTTCAGATTCAGATTCAGATTCAAAGGAAAATAATTCATTTCATGTTTTTTAAGAGCCCTTCAAAAAATCTAAATGGCATTGTTCTATTTTCACAGCCTTTTTTGATCATATTTACCAAGTGTACCAACAATTCTGATCAAGACTTTGTATAAATCCACACATATAAATATTTAGCAAATATAAACATGTATGTGTGTGTTGTAATATTTTGCAGCACAATTTGTTTTTCTTTGTGTTCTTTCAGTCTTTATTTATAAAAAAAAAAAAAAAAAAATTCCACTGAAAGTTACAATTAGTTACAATAGTTGTGACTAGCAAGTATTTGATTTAACCTGTTCAGTGTGATGATGTTTAACATCCCTGACAACCTCTGTAGTCCCATTTAGACACATGTTAGCAACCACCTTTTCCAAGACAAGTCAAAGCACACAATGGGGTGTTAGTCATGTATTTTATGTCGTAGAATAAAACGAATGAAAATCTCTTGAGCTTGTGTTCACCACAGACCTTATTTTAGGCAGTGTTTGAGAAAGTCAATATTAAAGTAATGCATTACAATACTTTGCATTACAAAATACAATACAATAAAATGGTAACCAATTGCATTACTTAGTTACTTGTAATGCATTACCCCCAACACTCATTCTAGGCATTTGAGTGGGCAAAAACCCACTCAATTCAGGATGATGGAACTTAAAGTGCTAAAATGCGAAATCCTTTCCACATTTTGGCCTCCAAAACAACATCATTCCTTCAGCACTCTCCTGTATGGAGAAAGAAGTGTGTCCAAATGGTGTAGTTACAGCATATACCAGCAGGGGCTAACTTGGCCATCTTAACCCGCAAAACCTTGACCCATTGGTTTTTACCAATTTCTAGGGCAGTTCAAGCCTGTCGTGAGTACTTTTCCTTTTTTGCTGTAATAATAATCCAGAGCATCTATGAGACACATTCCATCATACAGTATCACTAGTCTCGCCTTCAGACTGAAGGTCTGGAATCTATGGCAGCTTTCATTGGCCAAGGCCAAAGGCCAAGTTGATCCTGATCAGTAACCGTCATCACAGTTGTAAACACTAGGCTTTCTTCTTTCGTGAGGGGGGTTTGGTATCTTTGTTTCCGGACATACGTTAAAGAACGGGACACACATGTCTCACGGAAATCCTGTAGAATTCAACCAATCTGATGACGACTTCAACACTCCTGAAGTGTTTCCACTTTTGTGTCCCATATCCATCAGACGTTTAGCCAATGGTCCCTGGCCGTGATGTCTGAGGCTGAGACTACTACATACCTGTCATCACTTTTAAATACAAAGTAAAAGTTTATTTTGTGTTTTGCTAAGAATGAACCGCATGTTTCATTCAAGTAGACCGATGCCTCTTTCTTCATGGTTATACAGGGCTGCTGACTGGTGTTGAAAATCCGTTCAGCATTCTCCAAGAACTTTGGGAGCTGTGCTCTTCCCTGGGTTTTTCCAAGCTGCTTCAGTCCTGTCTTTGCTGTCATCGGAAAACAGATTGAATAAACGACAAACCACACAGTCCGCATTAGCACAAACCCAGTCTTTCAGCATGCTTTCTCACTTACTGACCTGAAGTCTTACTTCTATGAAACCTGTTAAACCAGGTTTCTTCTTTTTCGGATGTTACTGTAATTACTGGCAGGGCCTGTGAGATTCAGCTGGAAGACTAATTTGATTTCACCACCACTTTTAGCAAGTCAGTGACATTATTTATTAGGATTAATTTCATGTAATATATCCAAAAGTTAAATAGAAGTACACTTTTCTTAACACACTCTGCATTTTTAAAAAGAGCGTAATAATGTCAAATTAAAAGTACATTTTTAATTATTATGATTCAATAACATTTTGCCATGCTTTAAAAAAAGTACACTTATTTTCATGTGTTGACTAATTTAAAGCACTTTATTATAATGTAACTGTAGTGAGTTATTCAATATTACATTGAAAGTTAATATACTTAAAATGTACTAAATTGCTACTTCATCTTTACAAATAATAGAAACATATTTAAAGACATGAGCTGCAAGTTTCAATAGAAATTAAATTAAAGTATATTTTAGTTTATAATGAATGCTAGTCAATACTTTCAGCACTACACTTTAACCATATTTAAAAGATAATAGAAGTCATTTTGAAATTACTTAGAAAGATGTGTATTATATATGCATTATATCGACCAATCATTAAGGAGCAAGATGTGGTTGAAAGAACCGTCCAAGCAATGCAAATTCATTAACATATAATGCATGCGAATTTGCATTGCTTGGACCGCTCTTTCTGCATATGAACATTTTCACAATCACAAAAAGTCACCATTAAATTTTTTTTTGGTGGGGGGGGGGGGGGGTGTATGCAATTTAAAAAAAAATGTAAGACTGAAACAGTCTTACATTTGAAGTAAAAAATGAAGTGAAACATGAAGTAAAAAAAAAAAAAATGTTGTGTCATGTTTGCTGGGAGTAACGAAAGGCCGTGAAGGAAAGTTTCACAGAAAGCCCTTATATGGAGATTTATGCAAGTGACTTACCTCAGACATGTAGTTATTAATTTAGAATACTTCAAATTCATTATCATTAAACAAGATTAGAGGTATAGTTCACCCCAAAAAGGAATATTCTGTCATAATTTACTCACCCTCAAGTTGTTCCAAACCTGTATGAACCCGTTTCTGGTCCCCATTGACTTCCACAGTATAGAGAAAAAGGGGGGAAAAAGTACTCTGGAAGTCAATGGGGACCAGAAACTTCATCTTTACCCACATTCTTCAAAATATTTAGCAGAAGAAAGAAATTCATACAGATTTGGAACAACCTGAGGGTGAGTAAATAAACAGAAATACAGAATTTTCATTTTTAGGTGTACTGTCCCTTTAAAAACAAATTCATGTGAACATTACATGTGAATTAGATGGAAAGTTCTCCTGTGCATATAAATATGAAATCATCCATGAAATTATTAGTGAATGAGGCCCAATGTTTATCATCTTTTCATCAATCATTACCTTTCCGAAATTTGACAAATATATATTGCCCTCTCTTCCATCATATTCTTCTTCAGAAAGGACTGCTGCCTCCTGTGTTGTGATTGCACTTTAGCAAAAAACAACTTCACCACTCACTACAAAACCTGCTTTCAATTTAATACATCTAAGAATAGTGTTTGGTGCTATAAACTGTTTTGCGAGGACATCAAAATTAGAGTCTAAATGTTAAAACAACACTGTGGTTGAGAACAGGTGGAAAATGATTGTGTCTCTGTCTGTAATTCTTTAATCAAAGAAAAGTGGATGGTTAAAAACCTTAAAATATCAACGTAAATATGATGACACAGCCATGAAAATATAGTCATCATCATAGATGGGAGGAGATGCTGGTTTACTATCCAAGAATGAGAGAAGACGCTGAAAGCCAGAAGTGGGGAGAAGTAAAGGGCAGACCCAAAACCTCAGAAGCCATGGTGGAATTGGCTGCCATCATAAGCAGTCCCAAGTGCCAGGGAAAGACAAGGACCAGAGCACCCAGACAAAGACAGAACGGTCAACCCGTAGCCTGGCCTGATTTTCATTAAACTCTGGTGATCCATGTCAGAAACAGCTCCGCTCTGGAGATATTCTCCACATGGACACCATGCCCACAATAACACAACCATAACTCTAAAAATAAAATACAGATCACTGTCTCCATCTGACTTCTCTTAATTAATGTAGCATTGCTGTAATTAACCAGTAACAACAGCATGTGATGACAAGCGAAAGAACAGAAAGTTTCTCAGTCACATTTCAAGACCAGTAGAGCATTAAATTCAAACCACACAGTTATTCCTATTTTTTTCGGTCACTTTAAAAACATCAGCACGAGCACAACACAACACTCCTCTCAGGTAGTATCTATTTATAAGCAACTGAAAAAAGCACAAAAGTCAGGGGATGTCAAAATTTCTCCAGGCCCCCAAAACCCCCTAGACCTCAGAGGGTTAATGACAGCTGCATTTACTGTGCAACCAGGCTGCTTAAACAAGGCATTTGCACAGATGCAAAAAAATAAAAATAAGTTAATGATAAATTTGCAATTTAGGACATTTTAAATATATTAACTTTACATGTAATATTGAATAACACACTAGAGTTTAATTTAGTTCTGTCAAATGATTAATCGCTATTAATTGCATCCAAAATAAAAGTTTTTGTTTGCATACATATGTGTGTGTGTTTATTTATTATGTATATATATATATATATATATGTTTGCATATATATATATATATATATATAAAATAAAAGTTTTTGTTTGCATACATATGTGTGTGTGTTTATTTATATTTTGAAACTATTTACATGTATTTATGTGTCTATATTTATATTTGAATAATTTATATTATAAATAAATATATTTAATATATAAACAACCTATTTTTCTCAAATATATACATGCATGTGTATGTATTTATATATACATAAATATACATAGCACACATACAGTACATATATTATGTAAACAAAAACTTTTATTCTGGATGTGATTAACCATTTGACAGCACTAGTTTAATTAAAATAAAGTTGTTTACATGTGCTTTAGTCTGTTATTTAATACATCAAGGTAAATGCAATTCTTTAAAGTGTGACAAATATTCTTAACAGTTAAAGGTTTAAAATGCACTTTAAAGTAAAACTGTACTTTGACATTACTGCAAAGTGCATTTAGTCATGAAAGTGCCCGCTTAAGCATTCTTTAAGACCCAGAACAGACACACACACACACATACATCTTTGACATTACTGCAAAGTGCATTTAGTCATGAAAGTGCCCGATACATACAGTGGGTACGGAAAGTATTCAGACAAATTTTTCACTCTTTGTTATATTGCAGCCATTTGCTAAAATCATTTAAGTTCTTTTTTTTCCTCATTAAGGTACACACAGCACCCCATATTGACAGAACAACACAGAATTGTTGACATTTTTGCACATTTATTAAAAAAGAAAAACTATAACATCACATGGTCCTAAGTATTCAGACCCTTTGCTCAGTATTTAGTAGAAGCACCCTTTTGATCTAATACAGCCATGAGTCTTTTTTGGGAAAGATGCAACAAGTTTTTCAAACCTGGATTTGGGGATCCTCTGCCATTCCTCCTTGCAGATCCTCTCCAGTTCTGTCAGGCTGGATGGTAAACGTTGGTGGACAGCCATTTTCAGGTCTCTCCAGAGATGCTCAATTGGGTTTAAGTCAGGGCTCTGGCTGGCCATTCAAGAACAATCACAGAGTTGTTGTGAAGCCACTCCTTTGTTATTTTAGCTGTGTGCTTAGGGTCATTGTCTTGTTGGAAGGTGAACCTTCGGCCCAGTTTGAGGTCCTGAGCACTCTGGAGAAGGTTTTCGTCCAGGATATCCCTGTACTTGGCCACATTCATCTTCCCCTCGATTGCAACCAGTCGTCCTGTCCCTGCAGCTGAAAAACACCCCCACAGCATGATGCTGCCACCACCATGCTTCACTGTTGGGACTGTATTGGACAGGTGATGAGCAGTGCCTGGTTTTCTCCACACATACCGCTTAGAATTAAGGCCAAAAAGTTCTATCTTAGTCTCATCAGACCAGAGAATCGTATTTCTCACCATCTTGGAGTCCTTCAGGTGTTTTTTCATGTGTCTTGCACTGAGGAGAGGCTTCCGTCGGGCCACTCTGCCATAAAGCCCGACTGGTGGAGGGCTGCAGTGATGGTTGACTTTCTACAACTTTCTCCCATCTCCCGACTGCATCTCTGGAGCTCAGCCACAGTGATCTTTGGGTTCTTCATTTACCTCTCTCACCAAGGCCCTTCTACCCGATAGCTCAGTTTGGCCAGACGGCCAGCTCTAGGAAGGGTTCTGGTCGTCCCAAACGTCTTCCATTTAAGGATTATGGAGGGCACTGTGCTCTTAGGAACCTTAAGTGCAGCAGAAATTTTTTTGTAACCTTGGCCAGATCTGTGCCTTGCCACAATTCTGTCTCTGAGCTCTTCAGGCAGTTCCTTTGACCTCATGATTCTCATTTGCTCTGACATGAGCTGTGAGCTGCAAGGTGTTATATAGACATGTGTGTGGCTTTCCTAATCAAGTCCAATCAGTATAATCAAACACAGCTGGACTCAAAAGAAGGTGTAGAACCATCTCAAGGATGATCCGAAGAAATGGACAGCACCTGAGTTAAATATATGAGTGTCACAGCAAAGGGTCTGAATACTTAGGACCATGTGATATTTCAGTTTTTCTTTTTAATAAATCTGCAAAAATGTCAACAATTCTGTACTTTCTGTACCCACTGTGTGTATGTGTGTGTGTATATATATATAATTAAAACACTTTTTATAGAAAAGTATTGTAAGTACAGTCAACTAATGTGCATGTACACCATTCAGCTGACTCTTCACAAAAACACATTTTGTTCCTTAATTTGTAAAACTTTTTAAATTAGCACCATACTCCTAAATGCACCTTTAATTTGGTGATGAAAACCAGACGTCAAAGCTTGTGTTCAAGAATTTGAGGTTTAAACAAAGTCTGTCTGTTTGCAGTCTTTATAATAAGATGTAGTACAACGCGGCACAATAGTATGTCGAGCCAGCGATTAGTCAGAAAAACAAATTCTGACATCTTGATGTACCTTCAGCTTCTCATTAGTGTTTCAACTAACAAGCCTTAATTGAATGCAGGCCTTTATATAATAACAAATGTATTTTTATCCAAATATGGTTATGAAACATTATAAATCAGAGAGTGAAAGTTTGTGTGATTAACTTGTTACTCATAATGAATTTCAGTGGTGGTAACAGTTTATCATCTTAATTAAATCCCTTGTCATGTCATTCCTTTAGTGTACATCACCCATCATTATATGATAGTCACAAGTGGCTTTATCTAATTATACAGGTGCGATATTCTTCCTTTTTTTCCCCCTCTACCCAGAGTATGAGGCATACTCTAAAAAAATAAAGGTACATTGTTATTGTTTGCAGAATATATTCTCTCTCTAGTGTTATAAGATATGTGTGTGTTTTTTTTTTTTTTTTGGAAGATTTTTGGAGATGAAGCATTGCATCATTTGCTCACCAATGGATCCTCTGCAGTGAATGGGTGCCATCAGAATGAGAGTCCAAACAGCTGATAAAAACATCACAATAATCCACAAGTAATGCACACCACTCCAGTCCATCAAATAACATCTTGTGAAGTGAAAAACTGTGTGTTTGTAAACAAATAAAGACATTTTAATTTCAAACCGTCGCTTTTGGCCAAAATACTATTTTATAATCCATAATAACACCATTTCCTCCAGTTAAAAAGTCCATCTCCTGTTGTCCTCTCACTTCAAAATCCACCCACATATTTGTTTAGAGCTGTTTTTGATTGTAAACGTTGCTTAATTTGTGCATATTTCTCTCCTGAATCAGACGAGACAAGTTTTTCAGAATGCCTGAATGATGGATTTTTTTCATGCAAACATGCAGCGTTTTGCTTCAAGGCATTAATTGATGGACTGGAGTGGTGTGGATTACTTGTGGATTATTGTGATGTTTTTATCAGCTGTTTGGACTCTCATTCTGACGGTACCCATTCACTGCAGAGCATCCACTGGTGAGCAAGTGATGGACTGATTTTTTTCTCCAGATCTGTTCCGTTGAAGAAACAAACTCATCTCCATTTTGGATGGTCCGAGGGTGTGTACATTTTCAGCAAAAATGGTTCTTCTATGGCATCACTGCAAAAAAAAACAAGAAGAAAAACCTTTGGAGACTTTTAAGAGTGCAGTTAGTGTATGGTGCAATGTAACTGGCAATACATTCATTATAGCACGTACCTCCAAATTTCACACACTGTGGCCAACTATCACAGCCTCCTCAGAGTGCCTTGAGTTCTGATTGTCAATGTTGTTTTACAGAAGAAGTTCTCAGGCACAACTTTGGACTTCCCTTTTGACAATGTTTATGGATGGCTCCCTGAATTAGTATGTCTTTCTGCTGATGTTTGTTGAGAGGAAATCTAGGTCATGCTCGATTTAATGGAGCAGGGTTATTGAGGCCAATGGGCAGCTGTGTTTGATCTGACTAGCCCAAAATGTGTGTTCAGCCTCGTCTTTATTGTCTGGCCTGATCATTCACAATACTAGTATTTGCATGGCATGAATCTCTCATCTTATAATGATCCATCCTTATTATAAGAAGCCATGAGCATCAATGCCAAATCTGTGTAGATTATTGTGCAAAATGGACACTGATCCTCCAGTACAGAAAATCTGAAGATTAATGACCTCCCTGCAACCTCCAGCTTAAATTTTCACCCTGAACCGCACACTCGCACCTGTAGCCTGGCTCTTGAGGCAGAGATATGAATGAAAATAAGGAGCAAACAGACAAGTCTTGGCAGCCCTTGTACATTGGCTTAAATTGAGACCTCTAGCACACCTGATTACATAGACTGCGACCCCAGAGGGAGAATCAGGCAGAAGCAATGAGGCCTCAGGCAGGAGAGTACTTTTCCACTCATCAGGTGTTACTGTGTCTCCTGAATTCTGGAAGACCATTTACACATTTCAAGTAACATTGCATAATGTAAAATAATCCAGTGAAATACAGAAGCTTTTCTCTCTCAAACGGCATCTGCACTGTACATACTAAATCCTGTCATTTCTTTCTTGAGTCAACCTTGTATTTTTGCCTCTGGCCCGCAGCTCCCTGCCTGACGCATGCTTACTTTAGAGCTCAAACAGTGAATTGTAAGCCTGTTTTGAAGAGTTACATTTTCTATGTATTCTAGTGCAGAAAAACCTAAACTGACCTTATGCAGTCAATTACAGTGTGCAATCATATGTGATTACATTCCATTATTTTTAAATGGTCTTGGACAGTGAAATGAAAATCTTCGGAATTTTATCAAAAATATCTTAATTTGTGTTCCGAAGATTAACGAAGGTCTTACGGGTTTGGAACGAAATGAGGGTGAGTAATTAATGACATAATTTGCATTTTTGGGTGAACTATCACTTTTAAGGTTCTATATGTTTACATCAGTTATAATATATACTGGATTTTTCTGAATCATCTGTAATCACAAAGTCAATTATGATTAACAAATTTTACTATATATACACTCCTGGTTTCTGTTAAAGGGGTTATATGGTGTTGCTAAAAAGAACATTATTTTGTAATGAAATGTGATTATGCATTTTAGGTTTTAAAAAACACATTATTTTCCACATACTGTACATTATAGTTTCTCCTCTATGCCCCACCTTTCTGAAATACGTTGTTTTTTACAAAGCTCATCGTTCTGAAAAGCGAGGTGTGCTCTGATTGGCCAGCTATCCAGTGCGTTGTGATTGGCCGAATGCCTCAAGCATGTGATGAAAAATGTTACGCACCTTGCCATATTGTGATGCGTGTCCTGGTCAGGACACCAGCGAGAGAAGACAAAAACAATGAAACCCATTACAAACAAACCATTTGTTGCATCCAGTGGGGACATAATTACTGTTTATAATGACTTATACTGTGTTTTTACACGTTGAGTTGCATCGCGCCACATAAACATAAAACCATATCTGCATTTGTGATTGGAGAAACGACTCTACACTGCTCTACACTGCTCAAAACTCACGTTTGAATCATCAGTGGCAAATCCTTTACATATGTAAACGTACTTACAGACTGTGAGTCAGAACAGCCGGCATTGTAGTCTACTCTCCCAGGATCAGAAAAAAACAGTCCTCCATAAAATGTGCTGCACACATCTGAATATTTTGGTTGAACTGTTCTGGAACAGTGTTGTTAATACAACTTAACCACTGAATTCTAGTTGTGTCCTCTTTTGGAAGACCAAACAAAGTATTTTCGCGTAGCCCAGTCTTAACTTTCATAAAGAATATCTCTTTGGGTTTGAGACATTAGTCTTTGCAACTTTAGGGATCTTATCTATTCACGAACAGCTTGTAACAATCCAAAGAGAAAGGGAAACTTGAAATCGCATCATATGACCACTTTAAAGTCCTCATGAAATCAAAGTTTACATTTTTTACTGTGTTAGCACATATTGCTAATCTTCTGGTGAATAATTAATCTGTGCAAGTGAATCCACTGAAAAAAAAATTTAAAAAATTGTTTGTCTTGGTAATCTGTAATCAAAATCTGAACATTTACTTCGGCTCTGGAATGGCATTCTATCTCTGATGACGTCAGTTTGACAGCTTGGGCAGAATATCCATAACCATACCCCTCTAACCATTAGTTTGCTGTGAGCGAGAGGTGGAGAAGAGGTGCGCTAAAATAAAACCCTGCCCTCTATTTAATATTCCATTTCGGTTGGAAATACATCACAATACCAAAGTTAAAGTCGGCCGCAACTTTCAGTTCACGCAGACTATAATAAAGTTTGACAACAAGCAGCTACAGGAAGAAATAACTTAATTCATTAAGAAGGGATTTTGAGGATCTTCAAGTTAAAAAAACAAATAAATAAATGTTGAGAATTACAGATTTATACTGTAGAAAGAAAAGCTTCAATATAGCCTTATGGTTGAAGATCTAGGTTTTCTGTATATGTTACTTTCTAAAGGCTCATTCAACATTCAAAAAAATGCTTGCTGCTGTTGAACCAGAAGAAAAACACATCCTGAGACTAAACAAGAGTGACATCATCCATCAGCTGTAGCACAGCAGCTCTGTGTGTAGCTGTCAATCTGAGTACAGAAGCTGTTGACTGATGACCCTCGTTCTGTAAATGATCATTACTAACTACCACAACTCACAGCAGCCTACTTTTATTTATTTCTACAATACTGTGCTGCTGTATGAGCCATAGCTAGTGGCCTTGGAACCTGTTAATATGTTCTGTGTTCAATAAAAATGTGGAAATACCTGCAACCCACTGGCAACTAGAATATCTGAGGATCTACAAACAAACCTTAATAGAACCTGAGTAGAAGAAGCACATGATGTACATTCTGTAATGACTGATAGTCACTGAATGGGACTTTCTGAGGCTAGAAGAGGCAATCCAGTGTGGATCATTGTGTTTTTGACACATAAATGGAATGTTTGGTAGCTTTTGTTGGAACTTCCTGAATGATTCTGATTTAAAATAGGAAGAAAACGTCTTGTCTCCGAACATGTTTACAACAGAATCCTGCCAACTGAGTCTCAAAGAGACATTCCTGAAAAGGTACTGGCTCCTTTAACTAATGGAGAAAAGCTTAAGTGAAAAATATCTTATGTATACCTGTAAAAAGTATCTCTTCTATAAGATGCTCGGTACAAGAGCCAGGAAAGAGGCTTATACTGCAGGATTCTTCCGAGTAACGCCTCTCTCTAGAGAACAGGAAAGATAACCATGAAATACTATTGTGGAAAAATAAGGCAGTCAGAGAACACATGTGTAAATCAAAATAATTCCATGAGAACTAAATGGACAGGGGCAAAAGTTTTTTTTTTTTTTTTTATTTACTATAGGCAAGATCTCTCTTATGCCTTTCAAACCCAAATCTTAATGAGCAGACGAAATATGACGGTACTTTATTTTTAATGCAAACATGAAAAACAATCAATCAGGAAATTTTTGTTGAAGATCATTTTTATAGTTATTTTCAATATCCAGTATTATAGTCATTGGTTCTGTCTATAGTAAGATCCAAATAATCAAATAATTATCCAAATAGTTTTTATCAATAATTCTCTTTAAGATCAAAATAAATAAATAAATATTTATAGACTAATATCTATACCTCAATGATGATTGATTGATTGATTATTGTGGCTGGAAATCATTCAGTCTTTGTAAAGTCTTAAGTAAAAATTATGTTTTGAAGGGATTTGATATCACCATATTTTTAAACAAAGAAGTAAATAAATTATTCGGTTAATATATATATATATATAAATATTTATACATTCAAAATATTTCTAAATTATAGTTTAACTTAAAAAACACTTAAAATATATATATAGCTTAATGGCTTTTTTGCTGCAAACAGATAAAACAAAAAGAACTGTAAAGAGTAAAACACCTTAAGATTATTAAAAACAGAAATTACACGTTCAAGCTTACTGTAGGGATGATCCATACTCTCACTTTTTATTACAACATAATACTAAACTAGAATAGAATAGAATAGAATAGAATAGAATAGAATAGAATAGAATAGAATAGAATAGAATAGAATAGAATAGAAGCTTTTTTGGTCAAATAATATATGATAGGACACTCATTGACTTATAATGTGGATGGCAGCATCTGTTGTTTACATTTTGAGTGGCACCACATAACAAACACCAAAGAAACGTGACATCCATTGGAAAGGATGCAGTGTCTGAACAAATTAAAGAGACATGAGGGATGTGAGATTCTGGAGAACAGTATGAACTGTTGTCTTTCCCTCTGCTTCTCTGTAAGCATGCTTCTTCACAGCTGAAAATGTTAGTTCCAAGAATGAGAATTTTGGCTGGAATGGGAGCTCCTGCTCCCTCCGCTTTCAGCATACGTCAGCGGCCCGCCTCAGTGACTCGCTGCCCATGTCAGACTGGCGTTTTTCCTCCTGGGAAATAAAAATATGAATCAACAAAGTTGGGGCATTTGAACTCTTTAAAGAGTCAGACCCTGCGACGACCAACATGTGCAGATAGACGTCACAACAAACCAACTATATTTATGGTTAATTTATGGTTCAGTACCGCAACAAACAGCTCAAGTGTCACCTCTTATGGTCATCTGGTTCTTGTAGTCTTCTAACTACAGTACAGTATATGCTGTTAAATAAATAAAGCCATTTGCGTCCTACATGGTTAGAGTAAGTAAAATACAGCTTGAGAGAATGTAAAACCCTTTGAATTTGATTAAAAACATTCTCCATACAGAGTTGAGTTGAGTAAACTGACATGAGAAGACAACTTCTTGTTATAGTCTTTGTGAAAGCGGTGATATTTTCGACCATAGTTGAGGGAAAACAAAGCATTTAGAGGAGAGCATTGACTTGTCTTCGTCACAAAAAAAAGGAATAGTTCACCAAAAATGAAAATTTGCTGAAAATGTACAAGATATAGATGAGTTTCTTTCTTCATTAGATATAGAAATGTAGCATTGCATCATTTGCTCACCAATGGATCCTCTGCAGTGAATGGGTGCCGTCAGAATTACACTCCAAACAGCTGATAAAAACATCACAATCCAAAAATAATCCACACCACTCCAGTCCATCAATTAACATCATGTGACGTGAACAACACAAACAGCAGTTGGCAGCTAAAAGCTAAGTAGTTCTATCAACTTTGAGTGTCTTGTGTGAACTAAACATGTGTTTGCTGCTAAATAAAAGCTATCAGAGTATTTACTTTTTTTTGAGAAGACATAAAACAGTATTTATTAGGAATATTTGACTAATACATAACCCACACACAGAAACCACAATACATCTACTAAGGTTTAATATTTCTCACCCTTAATAAATAACAGTACAGCAACACTTCTATGAACACGTCAAAGTGTGATTCATTGGAAATACCCTCTTATCGTAAGAGGAACTCACTGTATTCCAAGAACGATTATGATCGTCATCAAGCTGGAATCACAGGGGAAACTTTCCCATATCACAGACTGTGCAGTTGTGACATAGTCTTTGTAGGGTGGTCATGTTCGCCAATACAAAAGCAGGTCAGATTTCGTGATGAGTCCCTGTTACATTTCTGATAAGCTTTCAACGCATGGGAGAGTTGTACAACAACAACAAAAAACACAGCACATGCGTAATGCAGGGTCCTCTGCGTCTGATCGGAAAGGTTCTGGGAAAGGTTTCTCTCCCAGACTGAAAGTACTAGACTGGGAATGAGGCAAGTCTATTCGCCCCACAGGAGGCTCGGTCTCTCTAGGCCTTTTGCACTGGCATTAAAGGAACAGTTCACCCAAAAATTTACATTTGCTGAAAATTTACTCATCTTCAGGTCATCCGAGATATAGATAAGTTTATTTTTTCATCATAACAGATTTGGAAAAATGTAGCATTACATCACTTGCTCACCAATGGATGCTTTGCAGTGAATGGGTGCCGTCAGAATGAGAGTCCAAACAGCTGATAAAAACACAATAATCCACAAGTAATGCACACCACTCCAGTCCATCAGTTAATCCTTGTGAAGTGAAAAGCTGTGTGATTGTAAGAAACAAATCCATGCTTGAGATTTTTTACCTTTAAAACATTTTCCAAACCATAATATTGCTTTCTACTGTGGAAATCTCATCTGAATCAGGAGAGAAATATGCATAGATCAAGCGTTTACTAAGCAGAAGCAGTCTAAAACATTTTTGCCATGAAGTAATGGTTTAAAGTTAAAATGATTTAATAATGTCAGCTTTTTACATCCTTACATAACATGATTTTGGGTTTGGTAAAACTAATATATTAATACTCAAATAACTATACTAAACTATGTCCCTGTGGCTCAGTGGTAGAGCATTGCGTTAGCAATGCAAAATTTTGTGGGTTTGTTTCCCAGGTAACACTTTAGGTAAAAAACGTTAGCCTGAATGCACTGCAAGTCGCTTTGGCTAAAAGTGTCTGCTAAATGCATAAATGTAAATAAAGACTCAATGTAAATAATCATTCTCATAATAAGGTGAAAAACACGTGCCTTGACGTTTCAACCATGGTTAAAAAAATTAGAATAATATTTTTTTTTTTTTAAAGAAACTCCAAGATAAGCAACAGGGCAAGTGTTACAAAAAAACAAAACTGTTATTTATATAAACAATATAAATAATAATAATAATTATTATTATTATTATTATTATATTATTATTATTATTATTATTATTATTAAAAACACAAATAATACTGATAATGTTCATCTCTTTATTAGATGTTTTTTTGTTCAATGCAATTTACAAATCCTTTTCGCTTGTTTTTTATTATTATTATTATTATTATTATTAAAAACACAAATAATATAAATAATGTTCGTCTCTTTATTAGATGTTTTGGTAACACTGCACACACAAATAATATTAACTAATAATTTATAAAGCATTAATAGACATTAATAAGCAGTTTATAATTATATAAAATGCTTTATTCTTGATTTTTATTATAAGTGTTTAATAATTTTATTGTCATACTTTATATAATTCTTAATGAAGTATAGCATTATTTACAAATCAGTTATTTAGGAGTTGCCAGTGATTCATAAGATCACAAGAAATGTAAGTAAATGTAGTAAATTCAGGTAGTTATAAAGCATTTAGTAGTGGTCAGTTAACTATTCATGTGAGCTCATCTAAAGTGAGGACTAGTTATGCCTTGTAAAGCATTTTAAAAATGATATTTAAAGTCTCAGTTATCTTTTAAACAGGAAAAGGAAACAACCATTATTAAATTAAATCATTGTAAAAGCTTTTACAAGGCATAAATTTCATAGAGAGCTCACATTTAGTTAACTAACAACTACATTATTGTTTTACAACTACCTGAATTAACCCTGAATTACAGTAGAAACACCATTTATTACACTCTAAGTAATATTACGATTGTCTGAATAATAAGATGTATGAATGCACATTTCAATTAGTTTATTAATCATTTACTTACAATTTTAAGTGATCTTATGAACACTGACAACTCCTTAATAACTGGTGTGCAAATATGCTATACTAATTTAGAAATGATAAATTTCATTAATAAAAGTATGAAAACAACTCATTATAGATATTTTTTAAATCAAGTATTAAAACATTATATCTGTATTTTTGCTTATTAATTCAATGCAATGAATTAAAAATGCTTAACTCTTAACTAATGATTAATAGCATGCAGTTATTATAAAGTGTTACCGATGTTTTTTGTTCAATGCAATTTAAAAATCCTCTTCCATGAGATTTAGATAATTCAGATATACAGATACCTCCACCCCCCATTAATTTACCCTTAAATATATATATTTTTTATGTGTAATCGATGTTACAGTGTTTAATGTTCACGCAAAAAAAATTTATAGTATTTTTTTGTTATTATTATTATTTTATCAATTTACTGGTGAGTATTTGGAGATGCTAATAAAATCGTTTTAGAAAATTTATCTAGAAAATGTAATAGCAAATCAGACATTTTGTTCACCGATTCGTTTTGTAACAACTGAGAAGCATCTGCATCAAAAACTTCAGGGATAACTCAGCTCAAGTCCTAATGCACTTCTGGGTTATGCAATATCCAATAAATAGCATTTGTAAGAATGTGATGCTCTCTGGAAGGACATTTATATGGTTTTCTCTGTTTGAACTTTAATGGATTAACTTTTTGTACACTGACAACAGTTTCTGCAAACACCGCAGTGGGCCTTAAAAAGCCCATCCTGTAGACGCCAACATAATCTTCTGAGAATCTCATGAGCATATGGTGGCAATAAAAGACTTGACATCCATCAAACAGCACCTCAGAACAAGCCACCAGAGCATCAATGGTCCAAAACATCTCTGAGATTCAGCTTGTTGTTTTAACCGTCTCAGCAGTACCGTGGTAAAATACAGTACAGGAATAGAAATCTTAAACTGTAACATCTGTCATGTCTTCCCACCACGAAAGTGTGTCACATTGGGAAAAATGAGACCATTAAAGTGTTAACCAAAAACAGCACTGTGGTTCAGTTGGACCTGAGCCATGATCTGACTCATACTCCATATTCCTCAGTCTCAGAATGATAAACAGTCTCTCCTCACTAAACAACATGATGGCACTCTGTGTTTAGATGAATACTTAAGAAATTAAAGGTATAATTTCTTGTAAGCATTACACTATAGAAGCCTTTAGGGATTTTGCTACAAAATATTTTATTCTTTAAACCACAGTTTTCATTCTTAACCCCATAAAGTCTACTGTATCATATATGATGTGCAAATTTCTATGGCCTCTAAATTATCAACATGATCAACAAAACTTTGCTGAAAAACCTGTTATGCACAATTGACTGCATGTCGTCAGACTGAAAGGTCAAAGGCCTTTTAGTATAACTATAAAAACATCCTCCTACAGGACATGGTTCACGTGTCTTTTTGCTGTGAGATGTTGCAACTCTTTACTGATTTTTATAAAGTAAGAATAGTTCTTATATTGTTAGTAATTTTTCAAGATAAACACTTACTGGACTGAAGCATGTTGGGTTAACTTGATTATTCTTTTTTTTTTTTTTTTTTTTTTAAAATCATGTTAAAATGTGAGTATCAAATATGATCCATCATGCTTTTGAGAAACATTTATTTGTTCATCTCAATCATCATTGTATTGTATTATGTGTTTTGTGTTTTGCCCCACAATAAAAACTGCAGATGACTGATCATAAAACTAAGCATTTAAATATCATCTTACTAAGACATATTATTGATATATATAGAGTGACAACTGATATTTATATGTGTTTTATGCAGGTAGTATTCTATACTGTTAAAAAGATCTGATTGATTTACATTACAAGCATCAGAATGTCATCTTAATTTTTGGTCTCATAAATATCAGCGCCAAATTGTGTATTTTTGCTCATTTTAGGACTTTTTATTCCTCAAGTATGAGCTCCATATTCTCACTTTATCATGCTTTATGAGCCATAAAAGCCTAAAGTATAAAATATGGGGGGAAAAAATGTGTGCAAACGTCATATGTATACATACTTATATATTTATATATATTTTGTACCTTTATTAATAGTTCTGTGTATATAAATTTCATATGAACATAAACACAAAATTCAATGTTTTGATATTAAGAGTTTTAGTCTACTTGTCCATAAATGCAGACATGTTTATATACTGATTATATCTGCATATCTGGAACACTGTAAAACCTGACAAGTCACAGTAACTCAAACCGTTTGAGTAAACAGATTGCCTTTACTTAAACCATGTAAGTTTTAAAACTTTGCAATTATGTAATCAAGTGATTAATTAAGTGCTGATTGAGCTTTAGTGATGAACAGCTGCTGTTAACAAACAGAATCACCAGCTCCACTTATTAATAACCAGACTGACTTTATTTCTGTCAGACGTCTACAGAAGATCTTATTGAGAATTAACTAAGGTTTAGATGTTGATTTATTGTTTCGTTTGAAGTAACCATGTTAGAGATCAGTGTTTGCTTTAGTTGGGCTCTTGACCCTTGTTTTCTGTCTTAGATTATTTTTTTTGGACGTTGTAACCATGTGTTTTTGAAACATGTTTGTTATAACTCAAAAAACCCAGAGGAAAATATGATCAGGTATTGGTTGTTATACAGCATATTGGTGATGATAATCATCAATTATGGAGCTGTTCAGAGATCAAAATCTTACTAAATAGGTGTTCTATAGTTAGTTCAGTTGATTACAATGAAAGTCATTCAAAAAGTCAGTGGTTCTTTCATAATCAGTTAATATAAAAAACTTTCCAAACAGTTTAGTCTTCTATGGTGTCAATTAGTCACACACAGACATCAATAATAGTTTGTTAAGTTTTTAGTCTTCTATGGTGTAAATTAAAAAAAAAAACATGCTGCAATGCATGCTGGGTACTATTGTAGTACAAAACTCATCCATGGCTCCCAGCATGCTCTGCTGCATTGTTTTTTTTTTTATTTTTTTATGGTCACCATTGTTGAGGTTCATATGCGATTATTGATGTCTGTGTGTGACTTAGTGACACCACAAGAAAACCAAAAAAACTGTTTGGAAAGTTTTTTTTTTTTTTTATATTAACTGATTATCACATGAACACTGGCTCTTAGAATCACTTTTATTGTAATCGATCCAACTAATTACACAACACCTATTTCATCAGAGATTAGACTCAAAACAGTTCTATAATCAATGATTATCATCACCAATATACAGTTTAACAACCAACATCTAGGTACAGGTTAGATAAAAAAAAAAATGCTACCATGAATGCACTGTAAGGTGCTTTGGATAAAAGCAGCTTCTAAGAGTGTGAGTGTGTGTATAACACCTGATGATATTTTCTCTGGGCTTTTGAGTTACAACAAATGCTTACAACAGCCAGAGAGAAAAAACTGAGACAGAAATCAAGGGTCAAGAGCCCAACTAAAGCAAACACTGATCTCTAACATGGTTACTTTAAATTTTAATGAAACAATAAATCAACATCTAAACCTTAGTTAATTCTCAATCAGATCTTCTGTAGACGTCTGACAGAAATAAAGTCAGTCTGGTTATTAATAAGTGGAGCTGGTGATGCTGTTTGTGGGGTTGTTTAATCAGATCTTGAGAGATTTAATGTATTTTATTTCAGTTGATTTCATCTAAGGCTGTGTCTGAAGTCAGTTGTGTTTCTGTTTTCTTCAGTGATTCTGTTTGTTAACAGCAGCTGTTCATCACTAATTCACAATTATCACTCAATTAATCACTTAATTATTTAATTGCAATGTATATCTTCTTTCAGTGACCTCAACTGAATTAAGTTCAGAGTACTCATAACTGTTAAGTTTTAAAACTTAAATGGTTTAAGGCAATCGGTTTTCTCAAACGGTTTGAGTAAACCTAACTTGTCATGTTTTTAAGGATATCTGTTTACTCAAATGGTTTGAGTTAAGTTATTGTCGGGTTTTACAGTGAAGACATGTGGACAGATTTTTATGTTAGTAACAGTGTGAACAAATATTTGTGACTGTCTGACCAGAGCTTCAGTAATTGTCTTCCCAGATCTCAGGTGATTTACTGCAGCTCTTCTACAGCCCAGATTCCTGAGATACACATCATTTCCTTTGCTTCTGTTATTGGAGGGCACAGTGTGTGTCTAAGGCCCCTCACCTTTGACCGCTTTTATAGCATGAAGATGCTATAAGAAGATGTACCATAAACCTACTGTACTTTACAAATGGGATCTGGATATCGTGATAGTTAGACTAATGCTAATGACCACCAGACCTAGTTTTTGGTGTCCATTAGAGCTGAAGGTAATACACTTTTCTTTTTGGAAATCTGAGTTGTGTTTGACCTCAGCAAAAACTTAGAGATGTAAGTGTGGTTCTATTATGGTACAGTGATGGTATCGGATGTGATGCCATGGTACTTAAATATATTCCACACAGCAAATATATATATATATAATATATATATATATATATATATATATATATATATATATATATATTACTAGAGATCAAAACTATATTTGAAATGATTAAATAATTATTCATTTTTAATATATTATTATATTGTATTTTTAATATTGTAAAGTATATGGCTTGCCTTTAAAAAAAAATTAAAATATATTATTTTTATTGTAATAAATATTTAGATTATTTTTATGTTTTCAAAAATATAAAAAAAATATATTGGTGGAAAATATATTTACATAAATTTGCAACATTTTAGCAAACTTTTATTTTATTTTTGGCCCTTTTTTGTGTATTTTTTACGTATGAGATATCATTATAACATAACTGATTACTATTAGTATATCATAGCATTTACATTTACAACTAACTACTCTACTGTATTACAACACTGCATTTATTCTCTTCTGAAGTATGACTTCAGGCCATGAAACAGGCCATGTAAAAAACACTTAAAAAGATTTGACGCTATTAAGCTATTCCACACATAACTGTATTAATTTGTAAACATGCTGATGAATGTCATCTATGCAGTAAAACCATTAAATGTGTCTGGATCAGTTGCAATAACAAAAAAAATGACAATTGCACTATTATTTTAGAAACTTGCATTAAAAAAAAATATTGCTTTATCCTTGTGCTTTGCTGAATAATTAGTCCAACAAATAATTTAATCTGCCTTCCCAAATAGCATAATCTGCTTTTAGTGCTATTGTCATCCCACATGACCTATTTTTTACTAGAAAGAATGATTCAGAAAGGAGGAAAAGATCTGAGTTTCCACTAACACTCCTCCAGTTGCCTGTTCTCCAGCTTCTCCAGATCTTTCTGCCCTCCTTCCTCTCATTCTCCAGAGTTCATAGTGTTCATAGGACTTATCATAATTTCTGTGCTGTTCTATTTAATCTTGTGTCCTCCTCCATGTTAGTCCTGGTCTATCCCACTTCTGCCAAATCATCAGTCCATCTTATAATCAGTTCTGAAACTGGAGAAAAACTTTCAAAATTTACATGGACTAAAACAAAGACCAGACTTCTGAGATAAATTAATATGGCAAGCGTAGTACTGCAGTTCCCCTCATCATAGTTTTACAAGTATGCATTGGCTTTGTTGCCTCCTTTTCCAAGAATCCTCACAAATATATATGCAAATCCTGTGATTTCTCATCTACCTCTCTTGCGCAGAACAACAAAATTCCCTGGAGCATTTGCTGTGTTTATTCTCATCTATCCAGAAATTAGTAACCCTGTGGTCTTATGGCAACTGAGCTAATAAGATCAAATTGAATTGAAACGGTTTTGTTGTATGGTTCAGTCTGCCATACATATACAGAAGACTGCTGACTGCTGTGTTTGGCTAGATTGTTTCCATCATGCACAGCAACCCTAACATGTGAATTAATGTCTCTGAGTCATCCTAAATGCCATTTTCCATTGCTGAAGTGTCAAGAACTCAAGTTGCAAGCTCAATCAAATAATCGCATGATCCTGAAGTAGGGCACTGCAGCTGTGGTGAATAGTTAGAGAAAATAAAGTTGTTTACAACTCACCATCCCAAAAAAAAAAATTTTTTTTAAATGTATTTTCAATGGCCATTATATATTTCAACCTTTTTTTTTTTTTTTTTTTTTTTTTAATATTTTTATATTTAGTTTTTTTTTTTTTTTTTTTTATTATATTTCAAAATGTATTTCAGGGGCAAGACAATACATTTGCAATCTACATTTAGGCTAAATGCAAATGTGGATGGAATAGCCTAGATCAAAACTAAATTTAAAATGATTTCATAATGTATATTTTTTTAATATATTGTGATATTGTTTTTTTTTATACATTGTAAAGTATGTTGCTTGCTGATATCTATTAAAATGTGTTACATGTTCACAACAAATAATGTTTTTCTTCTAATGTGCCATATTTTCAAAATATGTTTAAAGTATGTTATACTTATTACTAATATATATATATTTCAAAATGTACAAAAGATCCCTGTATATATATATATATATAATATATATATATATATATATGTGTGTGTGTGTGTGTGTGTGAGTTTGTGTTCACTATTTAAGATGACATCAGTCCTCGTTTTTGCATCTTTTATCTTTTCTTTTACTTAATCTTTTCATATTTTCTCTTTTTCATCTTTTTACAGAAACAATACATTTCACCTTTAAGAATCTGTCCCAATTCCAATGACCTGAATGACTCATAAAATCAACAAATGTCATGTCCTAGAAATGTCATTGAGCTTTAAAACACACGTTGGTGAGGAAGCACATGCAAGTGTGAAACGCCAGGGTGAGAATGCCAACAGCCCTCTTTAATTAAAGCTGAAAGATTTATATAGACCAAAATAAAACATTCATAGTCAGCAGACACTGATTATGATAGGTAATCATTAAAGTTACAATTCAAAACAACAATTCATAACCCTCTAATCCACAAGACCTTGAAATGCTGTTTGACATTACAGTAGATCAGCCCTGTATTTAGTGGAAAAAAAAGAGGAGAAAAGAAGGAACTTGTGGAAAATGTCTACATTTGCTCTTTATTTGCTCGCATTGTTATATAGAACTGGAGATATTAAAGAGATCTCGCATGAACTATTGCACATACAGTCATCATCACAGAAAGGTTTTTGACCCAACACGGTTCTTATCCATGTCAGTAATGTTCAAGAGAGTATCTCTTGTTAAGTTAAACAGCAAGTACTTGACTTTCCGCAACAGCTGTTCAATAAACGCAGGTCTGAAGTGTCAGCATGTTTAAACATTCAGAGTTGCCATTATGGTAAACCTGGCGAATTCCTTCTTGTTTCCATCATGACATGAGGAAGAACAGATTAAACAAATTATCATGTCGAGAAAATGCCATTCAGTCGATGGATGTGAGGAAACTACATCACTGCACAGGCTTCTGAACAACATTAATATAAGAGACCAGTGGCTAATGTTCATTTATTTGGAAATACCACAGCAATTTAGTTTGAACTTAACCGTCTGTTCTGCACATTTCACAAGTGACTGCTTCGTCAGTCAGGCACAGTTCAATGCTGGTTTTTCAAAGAAGCTACTCATCAGAGATGCTGCAGTACCTACATTGTTGGGTCTGACCTCAAATCCTCAACCCGTACATAAACTTCTCACACATTTTAGGTTAAATTATGGAGTTAGCATAATCTGAAATTATAGTTTGTAAACGGTTATGCAATGCTAACGTGATGTCAATTTACTGTATCAGTAGGAAAGAAGTAGTTACGTAGCTTACTGCATTCGGTGTTCGAAAAAAAAAACATTAAAGGCACAATATGTAAGTTTTCGCCACTAGAGGGCGCATATTCAAAACAAACAAAAAAAGGTGGAGTTGATGACACCATGATTGAGTGTGGAATCATGGGTCTTCATAACCACAGCCGATGCAATCCAAAGGGACTCGGGCAGAAATCATGTTCATGGATGAGCTAATGATTTATTAACGTAGTAGAATGAAGCAGGGTGAGGCTGAAAGGTGTCGAAGCGAAATGAGGCCGCTGAACGGGCACGACACACGCATGGTTCGAAAGCAGCGGAGCTTTTATTATGCCACAGTCGACCGCTTCCGCTCCTTCCGGTCGCGCATATGTGGGGGAAAGCAGCCCTTTTTATCATACTAGATACATTTGAAAGTTCTGCTATAATGCTACTCTGTGCGGTCATCACCTGTGTAAAAATAAATATACGCATAATATATTAAAGCGTCTTTGGTGTTTCCACTTTTTCTACAAAACAAAACCGGTTTGACATCTTTGGCAGGCGATACATATGGGCACGGCCCGTGTCACTAGTTAAAATTGCTTATTTCTCTGGATTTAAACAGTCTTAGAAACATTTGGGATAATGTAAGTACACAAAGTCAGCAAAATATATAACACTGTTCTAGTGGTTTTTGGATATTTTAATAAAAAAAATCTTACATTCCAAACCCGTAAAAGATCTGTTTGTCTTCGGAACACAATTTAAGATATTTTGGATGAAAACCGGGAGGCCTGTAACTGTCCCATAGACTGCCAAGTGACTAACAGTGTCAAGGTCCATAAAAGGTATGAAAGTTGTCATCAGAATACATCTGCCATCAAATGTGCAATCTGTGTTATATGAAGCGACGGGAACACTTTTTGTAAGCGAAGAAAACAAAAATAACAACTTTATTCAACAATTCCTTTGTCAACAGTCTCCTCTGTGTCTCTCATATCACCGTATGCTGTGTATGCTCTTCTGTATCATCCGCACCACAAGGATGCGCTGTTTTATTTCAAATCAAAGCTAAATACACGTAGAAACAGTGCATCCTTGTGGCGCGGATGACACAGAAGAGCATACACAGCATACGAGGACAAACGGGTTTACGGGTTTACGGGTTTGGAACGACATGGGGGTAAGTGATTAATGACAAATTTTCATTTTTGGGGATGGAGCATCCCTTTAATTACCATTCTGAAACATCCTGTTGTAAGCGCGTTTGAGGAGGTGGTTGGTTGTCTCCTGTCGTAGCCGATTTTGGGGTCTGAGTTCAGCTCAAACATGTAAGGCCGGACAACATTTCGGTTTGAGGTGGTTTTGGTTGGTTGTTTTTATGTTTTTTTTATTTGTGAGTATCACCAAGCCACAGCAGACTACAGCATACATGACCCTAGTAACCTGTGGTTGGCCTGGCTGTGCGTCACCCAGAAAACAACAGGCCAATCAGAATAGAGGCTCGTGAATATTAATTAGACAGGCTAAAATCGACCTGTTCTTAGCAGAGCTCCAGAAGGAGGAGCTGTAAAAATATATTGAGATGTTTTTTGGTACTTATACTGCAAATATATATTCTTAAGGACATCAAAACCTAAAATAAAACTCCAGAAAGGTGTAAAATACGTGACCTTTAACACTTAAGTACTTTTTTAAACAGTGCATTTTCAAAAGTGCAGATTCAAAGTTTAATAATAAAGTGCATCTTTTGTCATGCTTTGAACAGACCTGTACTGGGCCGGTGTGTGACATAAAACATACATCTCCATTTGCTTAGACAACCTGTTTTATAAACTGTTCAGTGAGAATGTGTTCTGGCTAAGAGCCAAACTGCCATTCTTGCTAAGAACTGTTTGTCTCAGACATGGACAGGCCTCGTTTAGTACTTGCTTTAAGGTATTTGTACCAATAATTCATTTAACAACATGAAATGCATCCACTGATGACCCTGACTGAAGTCAACATCATTTATAATGAAAAATCTGAGATATGTATACTCCTAGTATTCTTTATCAACTGAAAAGTGCAGAGTCGAGCAGTGCTTGGGTGGTCTAAGGGAGTTTTTGATATGGTTTTGATTTCATGTGGTAAAATAAAGATTTGTCCCATTTGTTGAACAGTATAAAACACAGTAATATAAATACATGTTTCATAAAGCAAAAGACAGACATCGTCTTTTTATCATAGATTTTTAAAGTCTTCATTTTAAAATTTGTGAAAAAACAATTATCTTCTGGCTTTAAAAAGGCACAGATGACATACGCTTTCATACTTTTACAATACTGACTTGAAAACAGCACACAAATCTGAATATGTACACAAACCATTGTACTGTACAAACATTTATGATTTCCCTAAATACATCAATACTCAAATATATTGCTGCAACAGGACTGAGGTAACAATTCAAGAAAGTTACAAAGAAAATAATAAAGTAAAAAGCAGCAAAACGGAAGCCTTCAAAGGGATTATTGTCCTCCACGGCCCTTATTTCATAGAAGAACATCCACGTTTTATCTAAATCCGGGACTCTAACACTATCCAGCTAATAAATATACAGAGGCATGGCTATCAGCTTAAGTACCTTTCTATTATATTGCAGTGTAAAGTGATTTAAACTAATCAGTGTTTGGTCGGCACTGCTCACTTGGGTTTCATTCTGTGAGTTCTAATGAAATTGCTTTCGGCAGTAATGACGAACTCTGGGTTGTGTATAGCAATTAAACAAACAGGAATATGTTAGACTCTGACAGACGTTTGAATCTCAAGTGGACACATATCTTGTGTCACATTCATAAATATTTGGTTCTGAGCAGGGGTTGAAGAAGGCATAATAATAAATAACAAAAATGAAGGTACCATAATGAAAGATGAGCCTAAATATACACGTTGTGACTCTGAATTCTACTGGGATTAAACATTGTTGCAATGTTTTTACACCTTTAACATTATGTCTGAGTACTGTTGACTCTGGAAGGCTTGCATGCATTATGAAGGGAAGGTTTCTTTTGCTTGGAGGTTTGCCTCTTTTTCTTTGCCATTTCTCGGCGAAGCATCTGTTTGCCCACTTCAGGTCCAATAAACCCCCCCCCCTACTGCACTGTACACACTCAACTACTATTGCAATAGAGCACAAAAGTTTCCGGCAGTAAAAATCCCACTCATTTTCCTCATAAAGAAATTGATTTTAACAATAGAGCATAAACTTTTGAGACAAACGTGCCATGAGCTTTGAGCTCGGAATTATATTTTCATAATTAGGTTTCTAATTTTGTGATTCATCTTGGAGATGGTTGGATTTTTTTTCACTATGGATAAACTGAATGGGAAAAATAATTCTTGAAGCAAAAAAGTAAGCGGTGACTGCTGTGCTCTTTTCCAGCTTCAAAAATGATTAATGAAATAAAGCAAAAAATGAGAAACACACAACAAGTCTGAAAAATCCACAAAATATCTGTACAGATTAAATACAGTGTAATCAATATGCATTTTGTATGGAAATTAGAGATTTTGCATGTATTCAAAACTAATAGAATAGAATAGAATAAAAAAATAAACTGAAAAAAAAAAAACAACGATTAAAACCAGCATCGCTGTACCACACTGCATTTTGTTAAGAGTTGCATGTGTGGTCAAAAATATTATTCACAATTGTATATAAAACCCCTGGAAGCCCATGGACTGAGCTAGCAGACTTTGACACATCCTTTGGTCTTCTGTAAATGTCTCTTTCCTCCCAAAGACAGAGTCCGAAGGGTTGCATTTTCTTTGATATACCCTGACTTTTGAGAGCAAATCGGTGATCTTTTGTGGGCTTTCAGTGCCATCTCACTCTCTAACAGCGAAGACACGGAATGAACCACCTTCCATATTGCTTTTACTGCAAGAAAAAAAAGAGAAAGAAAACAATTAACAAACAGTTTTTAAAAAACATGCCACTTTATGAACAGATCTTTGTGAAAAAGATGCATTAAATTATATTCAGTTCACACTTAAGTATATTGTTTTAATGATTTCAGATACTTAATTGCTTGTTAATTGCAAGAAATTAAAAGAAAATTATTAGAGTTTAAATGTATATATTAAATGCAATTAGCAGAGCTTTTTTGGTGTTAAGTTTATAATTTTGTTATTTATTTAAAATATATTTTAAAGAATTTTGTTAATTTATTAGTTGTATGGAAGTTGTTTTAAATAGTAGTTTTTTTTTTTTCATCCACACCATGGAAGTCAGTGGAGATCAGCAGCTGTTTGGTTCCCAAAATTCCTCACAATATTTCTACAAAATATGAGTAAGATTAAACAAATTTTTTACAAGTTTGGAACAACTTGAGAGTAGTGTGTATGTTGTCGGAATTTTTTTTTTTTTTGGGTAATCTATTACTTATTATATTATAATATCATATTTATATGTAATTTCATAATTCTAATGTCAAATATGTGTACTGCTATCATTTCTATTGAAGTATGTATGTCATGCATTAAAATATATTTCTTGTGTTGTATGCCTTAATTACACATTTGATTAGCACATTTAAAAAAACATCAACTTTAAATGTAATTTTAAATATCAAAAAATCTTTTAAAATTCTTTACACATGCTTTATTATGATTGTCAACACATTAAAATAAGTGTACTTCTTTAAAGCATGACAAATTATATTTAAAAAGTATTAAAACGGTAATTTCAATTGCATTTAGAAATTATAATTTTACATTTGTAGTTTACTTTACACTTTAAGTACACTTAAGTGGCCTTTTATTTCATTATTATTATATTATTATATAATATCTGTATGTACAGTTTTTAAAAATATACTTTTAATATTTGAAGTACACTGCGAGTGCACACTCAATACAATAAAGTGACAGTCAGAAAGGAAACAAAAGATCCAACCCAAAGTTGAATCCATAATTAACTCTATTAGATGTTGAATACCAGAGTATAATTGCCCTCTAATCAACTTCAATGATTTGTGTATATGCTTCAGATTTGCTTTGGAAAGCATGACATTAACACTGGCTCAGAGTTCATCTCGTGCTGCGGTTCCATTCAGATTTCTTCCAGCAGCCATTATTGACTACTGTTCTTGGCCTTTTCATTTATTCTGAAATGGACTGGCCTTCAGGTGGTGGTGTATTGAATATGTTGCTTTGTTGGCATCAGATGTGCTGTAATTATCATTGAATGAGTCAAACACCAACAACTTTTCCATCCAGTGTTAATATGGAGAGCATGTGAACACTTCCCTGTTAATAAAGCAAAATTCACATGACTGGTTGCTTCCCATTTCCCCTAGATTGCATCATATGAATAGCGTGCAATGAGAAGCAAATCTATCCAAGCTGTCAGAGAATGGCTTTACTATGCTCAGTCTATAGGCCGGTCAAGGCTGGCAAGCATTTAAAAGGCCACGATCAATTCCTTCGATGATGGTGTTTGATTCAAGTGTTAGATTTCATTACACTGGAACCGATTTTTGTCGATTTAAGCATTCTGCGCACAGCATTGGAGAGTAAGCAAAGAGCTCCTGTGTGGTCCATCCTCGACGAGAAACCACACCATTACTCTTCAACCTCTAACATGCCACGGGCAGATTTGGCCCATCATGGCTCCTGACCACTGAATTGAGTTACTGAGAGAAAGCGAGGAAGGGAGGAATCGAGAGCAGAGGACGTGTACCTCTCGGACTGGATGCCATTCTTCAAGGTCCCGGTGTAGCTTTTCCTCTTATCCAGAGCCAGGAGGTCCACATAGCCGCCGCTGGCTTTGATCACTCCAGCGTGGAGAGCTGCTCGGCAGATACTGGAGCCCTGGACACGAAGAGACAAAAGCGTATTCATTTAGTCAACATGCCAGTGTTCATAAGCAGTTCCACTGACCTTCATTCTGGAGGATTTATATCATGCTTCCTCAATTTGCACATCAGTTATATACGTATACACTACTAGTCAAACGTTTGGTATAACTTGTTTTGTTTTTTATCTCATGCTGACTAAAAACCTGGGCAAAAGTCGTTAGTATGAGCAACAGTACTATTGACACTGGCCATAGCACCATGCAACTATGTTTTCCACACTCTATTCAACAGTCCTTGAGATGTAAACAGTCTAAAGGAGCCTTGACAAATGACATCACTTGGATGTCTACGGCACACACAAGAGCAAGGCCAGAGCTCAAGAGCTCCAGAAAAGGCAAGACGCCTGGCTTCAGAGCAGCTTAGTGTGCGTGAACTCTCTGGAACTGTATGTACCTTCGGTTTTTATTCTTTTAACCTGGAAAGAAGGTTCAATCCTGTTTGCTTCTGTCCACAAAACCATTCAGTAATAATGAAAAGTAATGAAAGTGCACAGCTCATCGCACACATCTGGGTGCCGCTATCTTATAATGCTCATCAAATTGTTCATGCATTGAGTATAAGTGTATTTTCAAACAAAGACAACTATCTTCACAAATTACCAAGTCCATGCCCCTGAATAATGAGGGTTAATTAATGCTTGCTGAAGAGCGTGCTCTGATCTGAGGCCAGCTACACAGACGCTCAGCTCAGGAAACAAGTTCATTTGAGTTCATACACTACCAGGCCCTTCCACACTAGCTCTCTCCTCCAGTGAGGAGAAGTTAATTTAAGAAATAACTGAAGATTGACAGTTGAATTGCTGTAAATTTAATTTACAGTTTGATTCAGATCTCTTGGATTGAATCCAGCTGATCCATTTCTAAATAATTTATTCACAAATTGAAGTTCACACTGTTTGAAAGCTCACTAAAGAGCTTGCTAAAGATTATCAGTGAATAACTTAGATTTTGATCTATTTCTCACATAAAACTCTACAGATTGAATTAAGTGAATAAATACAGTCCTCATTCATTATATTAAAAAGAACAAGATGTTCAGAAGTTCCTTTTATTTCAAAAGGAAGAAAAAAACAATACAGGTTTGGAAAAACATGAAAATAATAGACAGTATTGTATATATATATATATATATATATATATATAATATATATTTATATATATATATATATATATATATATATATTTGAGGAAAACTTTAGCATACTGTTAAAAAAACGACTTATTACGGAAATAACATAGAATATAGTTAAGTGCATACTGAATTTAGTGTTTTCAGACACTTAATGGCATGTGAATTGTAATTCAATTAAAATGTATTATAGTTTACATTTATGTTAAATGTCATTAGATTAACCTTAGAGTGCTTTTTTGACTCACTTTATATGTACATCTTCCTATGTCATTTTAAAATTACTATTATCTTTGAAATATGGTTAAAGTTACTGCTGAATGTGCTGACAAGCATTCGTGTTAAACTAAAATATACTTTAAATATACTTTATTGTCATTATTATTGATACCTGTGTGTCATGTAAGACATTTGTAATGATGAAGTTGCAATTTAGTGCATTTAAAATATATTAATATTAAATGTAATATTGAAGTCAACGCATCAAAAGTGAAAAAAGATTAATAAAACTTAAGGTTACACTGTATTTTAAGGTGTCCTTGTTCCAGTGTAATTATACAAAATAAGTACCTAGTATTAATATTAATTAATATCATGTACTTACTACATGGTTAGGGTTAGGATAAGGGTTTGGTTTAGGGTTACTTGCATGTATTGTATGTAGCAAGGACACCTTAAAATAAAGTGTTACCCAACTTAATGATTTAAATGGACTGTAAAGTAAAACATTATCACAAAGTGAACTGTTTAAAAGTGTACTTGAGTGTGTTAAGAAACAGTCTTTCTTTAAGCACACTTAAGTGGCCTTTTCACTAGGAATATATTATCTGCAAGTTTTTTTGAAAATGTATGTGCACATTCAATACAATTAAGTGCACTTCTTTTTCACAAGGGCTTTCAAATGAATTAGTGTCATAATTTTGATTAATAAGTTAATTAAGAACCTCTGCAATGATGAAGTTACACTGTTACACTAAAGTTACACAGCAAGCTGTTCCCTATCCACCTTTTTTCTGACATAAAAATGGGCGCCGACATTTGTAAATTCTATGGGTCTAGTTTCCGGTCACATTTGCGTCCAGCTATTTTTAGCTGTACAAAACAGTTTGTTTTGCTGCTTGATATTGACAATTGATGTGACCTATCATATTATTTTAATCAGTTATCTTAATTAAGAACACGCTGGTTTGTACTGCAAACAGTTTTACCATTTACTACACAATTTGTTATTCTCCTCGTTATTTACCTATAGCGGCTAATGAAACGGAATTCTCACCCATAGGCTTACTTCCGCGTTGAGGAAAAAGGTGGATACAGTAGTCTAAAGTAGTCTGCCAAGTCCTGACCTCAGGCATGCATGAGTCAGTGAAGTGAGCTGCTGCTCTGTGGTCAGTCTACACTCTGGGAGAAACATTAGTGGCGACAATGGCGGCCACCTCCATCGAAAACTCCCTTTAGACTCACACAGACAATTCCCGCGGTCGACCCTCACCACAAGAGCAGCACGCTCACTTTAGCACTCTTAAGTGCTTGACTACGAATGCCTGTTCACCCTCATTTCCCATCTCTCAGCCCTGTAAGGACGCTCTCAGACCGAAGCAGGTACTCACATCACCGTAAATGTTGGTTCCGACCACTGGAGCCCAATATGAAGGTTCGTTTATGCAGTTAGCTGGGCAGAAGACTCTGATGAGACGGAGGAGAAACTGGTAAGGTGCATTACTTTGACAAGCAAAGTACTTACAAACTGAACTGATACAGAGCGTATACATATAGAGAGAATTTCAATACTTTGAAGTTTGACCTGTACCTTGGACAATGAGAGGCAGACGCCTTGAAAGGACAAATCTCAGCCACTGTTGTGTAGCAGTCTATCGTTTGCTCTAAAAAAGGGAAAAATACATTTTTGGTCAAACAGGCCTTCTGCCAAAGATAATAAAATTTTTATTATTATTATTATTTAATCATTATTATTATATTAAAAACAAAAATTATAATTTAATAATTAAATTAATATATTGATCGTATTAATCATAATATTATATTCATATTGAAATCAATTATTCTGAAGATGTTTCGCTGATCATCTGAGTAGCTTTAATTAATACCCTGAATGCATACTAAAAAAAAAATTATCAGATAAATAAGAATATTTGCATAATAATACACTTTAGCATAGTTAAAAAAAAAAACTGAATGCAATGTTTTCAGAAACTTAATGGAAAATTAACTGCAACTGAAAATGTATTATATATTAAAGTTATATTAAATGCAATTAGCTGGACTTTAGAGAGATTTTTCGACCCACTTATGTACATCTTTATATGTAATTTCATAATTCATTTTATTCTTTTTGAAATATGTTTAAAGTGACTGCTGAATGCATTTATGACAATCATTTATCTTAAACTAAAATATGCAACAATGTATTTATATATATTTGCAATCACGCGTTTGTAATGGCAAAGCTGCAGTTTAAAACATTATAGATTTATACAATATATTAACTTAAAATGAAAAATCCAAAAACACACTAATTCTGATTTAATATTGAAAAACATGAGAATATCTGCTTCGTAATACAATAACAATAATCACCTTCCACTCTCGACACTGTAAATGCATTGCCAGGTTTGTATTTACTAAAAAAAAGAAAATCACAGAATGCAGATTAGAATGAATACTGTAATTCTCATGTGGTTATTGAATTGTGGACAAACTGAATTCAAATGATATCAACATAACGTTTAGACTACCTGAATGACTCTACTCCATTCTTGGTTGCCTTTACAAAGAATGGGAAGTTGTCTTTTCTTGTGACATCCACAAGGCCTCCATTGTTGTCAATTATTCCATGGTGGATAGCAGCACGGCAAATACTTGATTGCTAAAATAATAAGAGAAAAAAAACTGAATTAATAAATAAATGTAACATCACCCACTTAAACAGAACCAAGTAAAATGTCAAAGTAACACTTACAACATCATAAAACAATGTTCCCCACACTTTCCCCTTCTTATTTAAGCAGTTTGCTGGGCAGTTGTACTAAAAAGAAAAGAAAAAAAAGTCAGTAAAATTTTCTGAACTTATATCTTTAAAGAATTAATGAAGTCCTTACACTGACCTGTTGCAGGTCGCTCCTTTACATTTGTCCCTCATTCGTGTCTCACACTTAATATTTTGTGCTGAAAGGCAAAAGAATGAAAAAAGTAGAAATTTACAATCTTCTATCATGAATAGTTTTTAGATAAATGTACACATTATATAACACATAATAATAATACATGCATACATACATGCATATGTTTTATAATTTTTACATTGTTTTTTTTTTCATTATTACATGCAAATTAACAACAACAACATTATTACTATTTATTTTTAATGTAACAATTTTTAATTGTTTTTTAATTATTTCAAATAATATTATTCACACTAACCTAGATAGGTAGTTTTTGTAGTCTTGGTTGAGGAAGGATTGGCATTTGCAGGTTTTTTGGGGGAAGAGGGTTTGGGTTGAGGCTTAGTTGGAGTCGTCCGAGGCTGTACTGGCTCCTGTGGCTTCTCCACCTCATTCATATCTGGAGACTCGTGACGTTCAGGGTCTCCTAAAAACAAAATCACAACAAAAAACTCAAAAATAAGATTTAGACGTCCATGTGTTATACCTTTGTAATCATTCTTCTTTCAGTGCTCACCCTTGTAACAGAGTTTGTCTCTGCAGCCTCCTCCATAGCTTGGTGGGCACTGGGAACAGGGGGGGCCGTGTTGATACGGGGCTTCCCCGATCCAGTTCCCCCTAAAAAAAAGGCACGGGTTCAGCATGGTTTTGGAAACGACTGCAAAATCTGCACATTTGACTGAGCACTCAAAACACATTATCACATACTCTCACGGATCTCAAGAATAATTCAGGAAAACAATCCCCAGCTGCCAAATTAAATCATTAGCTTGGAAAAGAATAGCACATTCTGCCCATGTTTTCCTTTCCCAAAAGCCTTCATTTACTTTTCCATTTTTCTAAGGATGAAACTTTGTTTATACTGTAGCCTCCATGTTTTCAAGGATGAAAGTTTTGTTCCATGGGCTCATCATCAGGAATAGTAATTAGCCATCTGGTGTTAAATGAATAAACGTCAGCAGAAAGAGCTGGTCTTACTTGGGTGAGTAGTTGCAGACGAGATAGACGGCGTTCTCCCAGATTTCTCCCCATACGTCAATGCGCGGACACACGTGTACAGCACACCCAACCCGGTTGGTTGTGGCCCACACCAACTGCAAATGAAGAAAAATACATTAGTATCAGTGATGTTTTCTCAGGATTAGGTATTTGTTCATAAATACTGAACCTTGACATGTAAGTCATCTGGAATGTTGAATAGAAGTGGGTTTTCATCAGGATAATGATAAAATAATCAATAGAACCATACACTGAAGATGGCCCCAAGCCAAATCTATAGGCTTTTTTTAACTACAACCAGTAACCAAACATACATAACGTCCTAGGATTTTTTTATACAAACAGTATAGAAACATTCTTTAATTCGTTGGAATATTTTGGAAAAAACCTTGGAAACCACTTTTAACATCCTAGCAATGTGCTAAATGCGCTTATGACTTTAGCCAGTAAGAAACCATTTATAACACCTTAACAACCACCTAGAACCATATATAACACCTTAGCAACCACCTAGAAACAACCTAGCAGCTATCTAGCATTGCATTAAAAATTCTAAGAACACCTTAGCAACTCCAACTGGCAACCACAACACACCATAAACAAGGCAGCAATTTTCAGATACAATGCACTTGTTGTGGAGAGAAAAAAAAAAAACTAGCCTAAGCTGGTTGGCTGGTCTTAGCTGGTTTAAGCTGGAAGTAGCTTGTTTTAGCTGGTCACCCAGCCTGGCTAAAATGATCAAGCTGATGTTCAGCTGTTTTTAGCTGGTTGGTCAGCTGTTCTCCCAGCCTGAACAGCAAAAGAAGTGGTCAAAACCCCTCTAAAACCAACCTGCAAAACTACAATCAGCTTTGACCAGGCTGGAAGACCAACTAGCTTAGGCTAGTTTCAGCTGTTTTTTCAGCAGGGATTTTTTTACCTAAGTAAGGTATCTTATTCAAAAATGATACCAAAAACTTTTCTTCTAGTATGCATGTAAGATGCAGGTCTCTTGTTTTCAAAAGTGTAAAAAAGACATCCATGGAAGTGTTCCCCAGCAGGAAGTGGTCTCCGTTTTGGGGCAGAAGCAGTAGATTGATGGGGCCACGGGGGCCATGAATAGAGACTGCCCTCTTTCATTCTGTCCTGTAGGGCGAAAGGAGAAGCACTTCAAGTGTGACCGGGCCAGTTTCCTGAAAAACTTCCCTTCATCCACTCTTATCCACACAAACAAAGCAATGCATGCGTGCAGCCCATTGAGTTGTGGTCAAGGCCCTCACTGATTCGCTTAAACACAATATGGTTCACCGGGTGCAGCTCTGCAGCACGAGCCAAACCATTTGAGTGCGAAATGAAAGGGAAGTGCTTACTCTGACTTTTTTTTTTCCGTACATACAGATAAATGGTAGTGGGTTTGCATCTAACCTCGCAGAATGCAATCGATGGAGCACGTGTCAATACTCCCTCGGGAATGCACTTCCTCTGTGGAGGCAAAAAAGAGGCTGCAGACGGTGTTGGCCATGGGACTATGAAACAGCAAACTAATCAGTCTCAAAAAACACAAACTCAAGCTTAACCCCGAGGGGTCGTCTGGCACCGAGAAGATCATGGGGCCTCCAGACCTGTTCTTCCACATACAGCACGTGAGAGAGGAGGGAAACAGGGAGAATCACTGCACGGATTTGGCACGGATCCCCAACGACTCTGCGTTCTGCATCTTCAAATGAATTCGGGTCAAATAGGAAAATGATTCAGGAGTCTGGGAACGGATTCCAGATGCTTGTGACCTGCTTTCAGAGCTGTGCGAATGTGTATTTTCACAAACTCATCTCAGCGATAAAGTAAAGTCTAAGAGGACATAAGACTCTTGCTCAACCCCTCCTTTTGTCCTCAATTTTTTCTGTTGTTGTCTCTCTTGAACTTTGGTTGATCTCTCTTTCCTACTCTCCTTTTCTTTGTGCATTGCATCTGTTTGATCTGGCATGTTCAATATGTTTTGACAGTATCCACATTACTTTTTCAAATACCATTTTCAAAAAGGAGCTGTTAGTGTAGAATGAAACGGAAACACAGAAAACCACTGGTGAGAAAAGTGGCTCTAATTAGTATTTTGACAATTGGTAAGACTTTAGTTTAGGGACCAATTGTCAGTATTAACTAGTTGCTTATTAGCATGCATATTACTAGCATACTGTCTGTTTATTAGTACTTATAAAGCACATATTATTGCCTTATTCTGCATTACCATATATGTGTTCCCTTAATCCTACTCAATACCTAAACTTAACAATTACCTTACTAACCACTAATAATTAACAAATTAGGGATTTATTGAGGCAAAAGTCAGAGTTAATAGTTAGTTAAGAGTGAGAATTGTTCCCCAAACTAAAGTATGATCGAACACTTAAAAGGACAGTTCAACTAAAAATGAAAAATCTGTCATCATGCCCTCATGTCATTCCAGACCCTTAAGACTTTCGTGCATCTTTGAAATGCAAATTAAATTTTTAATGAAATGTGCAAGATTTCTGTCCATTGAAAGTCCATGCAACCAAAATTTCAACACTTTAAAAAGTATAATAATAGTAATCCATATGAATTGAGCTGTGTGATCCAAGTCTTCTGAAGAGACACTCTGACTTTATATGATGAACAGATCTAATTCACATGTAAACACTGATCAATGTACATACATAGAGAACATCAAATATGGTAAAAAGAATCTCAGACGTATAGTACATGCTTATTTTTTGAGACTAGCTTAGGTGTACATATACATTTTGAGGCCATGTTTCATGACACTGTTTTGTGTGAGGTTAATGAACACCAGTGATCATGCTGCTTTTAAAGACGCTTCTATTTTAGTGCAGGTCACACATGCTACTTATTAAACTCTGCTGGTGAGGAGAAATGCTAGCTGGCAAATGTACACCTTTGCACGCAAGTTTTAAAACCATAAACAATGTCATGTTGTTTAGTCCCACTGGGATAATTGTTTGTAAACTGTAAGTAAATTGGTTTTTCTCACTCACTTGTGTGTAGTGGGTGCACATGGGTCCAGAGCAGCGCTCAGGGCACCACGGGTTGCACTCATGTGGGTAAGGATAGGTGTAGTCCTTCACCTCATCGTACCAGGCCTGCACGTGATAGGCCGGAGAGCGGTACCTATCAGGAGAGAGATATAATAAATAATACGATTATGAGAATTGAGTTCATTTCAGCTCAAAAAGTAGATGAGTGCACTAGCAGTGCCAGGGTCATGGGTTTGATTCCCAGTGAATGCAGAAACTGATAAATTGTATACTTTTGCTGCAGTGTAAAGGTGAAATTTAAAATCCAGCCATTTCAATAGGATTCTGTGTGATGAGGCCGAAATATTTCCTCTTGTAGATTTCGCAACAGGTTCAAGTTGGTCATGCTTATTTGCAGCATTGATGAACATGCATGGTGACTTCTTCAAGCTGTGCTTCATGAATTGTTATACTGATGGCAATTTGTAACTATTTTAAGTTTTGCTGAATTGGTGGTTAATTTGTATGAATTAACACAATTTCGTCTTTATGTTTTCATACAACCTGCTTATGCCCCACTGATGGTTATTTTTAGGGGTGGGGTTAAAGATGAACCGAAATGCTTACTTTTTTTGAAACACTTACTTTTTAAAAAAATAAATAAATATTGTGTTTTTGTACCATTCACATTGTACAAGTTCATACAAAATCACCACCTAGTATAATGGTTATGATTTCTCATGGGAAACTATATTGCAAGGTGCTGATTTCATATAAAATGTGACCCTGGACCACAAAACATTAAGTGTCATTAAATTAAGTGTAAATTTTTCAAAATTGAGATTTATACTTCATCTGAAAGCTGCATAAATAAGCTTTCCATTGATGCATGGCTGAGATACAACTATTTGAAAATCTGGAATCTGAGGGTGCAAAAAAAAATCTAAATATTGAGGAAATCGCCTTTAAAGTTGTCCAAATGAAGTCCTTAGCAATGCATACTAGTCGAAAATTAAGTTGTGACATATTTAAGGTAGGTTATTTGCACAAAGTATAAGTATATACCCTCCGTATGTTTTATTCCATAGTAAGCACAGTTCATACAATACATTTAAACCAAGCTACTTTAAGACCATCTCCGAACTTTCTACCATGACTCTGCTGTTTTTCGGCTGGTTCTTTCTGTATACGTTGATTGACAGATGTCTCGTCCAGTCAGCGGTGAGTAATCCCAAACCAATGGTGCTGTCTCAAACAATACCTACCTTGTCTGATTTCTCGCTGTGTTTTCTGACTTGTTGTATTGTTTTCGGATTTGTCGTTGTGTTTTCTGACTTGCTATAATGTTTTCTGAATTGTTGTTGTGTTTTCTGAATTGTTATTTTGTTTTTTAGATTTGCATTTGCGTTTGTAATTTGTTATTTTGTTTTCAGAATTGTAATCTTTTCTGCACTTCATGGCCACCGTATTCCAGATCTGAATGAACAACTTTGCTTGCCTTAGGAAAAATAATATCTGTGGAGACTTTTCCAGGCCTGGAAATCACATTTTTTTAATTTCCAAATACTTCCAGGTTTTCCATGACTGTGTGCACGACTGGTTACATTACAGGAACAGAGTGATATGGTCTTTCTAAATGTGTACTCATACCTTCCCCAGTGCACGGCTAGGTTCTGCCCGATGGACATCAGTAGATTTTTAGGTCCATGTTCCCACTGGCACTGTTCTGCCCAGTAGGTCGCTGACTTCTCCAGTTCATCATCCCAAACCTGGTAATGCACACACAAACTAAATAAAACTCCCAGCAGAACACACAGAGTCCATAATTTTCACATATATTTACACTGAGACTTTAAAAAAATACTGAACATGCTGAGTTTTATTCCCAGATAATTGCCTTTGCCTTCCTCTGACTCTTCATCTTCACTATTGGACTGGGAATCAGGCCCAATACAACTAAAATATTGGCTACATGCATGCACATCAGAGCTTGGCTGACATCCACTGTAAGTCCCCAATCAGGGTTAAATGAGACAAATTTCCACAGCTTATTTCTCCACCTGTAGAGAGGAGGACTCATTTTGCTCCAATGAACAGGGTTCTTCACCTCTGAGGAACTCTCAGTAAATTTCCAACTGCATGATGGGTACAAACACTCACACATTCTCTGACCTCAGTCCTGAAGGTGCTGTTTGGGACTAAGCCATGTTTCTGAAACCTTTACTTGTTCGCTGAGATCTGGCAGCGGTTGTGAAACCCCTGCTTGTGGTAGTCTGTGTGGTCTTTCTCAAAGGCATCAACCCAACTACATTAACCAGAAGCCCTTGCTCTTTGTATCTTTCCCTTTAAAATCTCACTATACCAACTTAAAACTCACGTTTAATTACCATGAGCAAAGGTACACGGGAAACAGCAATAAAGCAGTACTGTGCTGTCTATAAGTCCCTAGTACATATATGATTACTTTAAAAAAAAAAAAAATCCTATGGAAAACATTTTTCATATAATTATGAAATTACCTATGAAGACCTATAAATACTTAAGTCTTTCTTAAAGTGGTTAAAAACTCTTAAGTACAACTAATTGCATTTTAATATGAATTCTAACTATTTTACATTTTCATTTAATTGCAATTAACATGCAACTAAGTGTTCAACAACATTACATTCAGTATGCACTTAAGTATATTGTTTTCCATAACAAGTACTCTTTTTGAAGGTATGATAAAGTGTACTTCTTTTTCACAAGGGAATCCTTTTAGCGCTTACAACTGAAGGCTGCATAGCTGCCATATTTAGTCACATAACTCAAGCCTCATCTCTGGTCCAGTAATGTCACCGATGTTTGGCTCTGTTCAATATCTGTGTCATGGCTCCTGTGTCAGCAGACGGCTAAACCTCAATGTAATTGTCTTCACAGTAAAAAGCACCTCACCACACTTGTAAACTCAATATGTCTCTTCCAACGAAGCCAGTATTTGGCACTTACACAAACCTTAAGATATTTACTACACCAGAAAAAAAACGATGACTGCTGCTAATACAATATACAGTTAGTACAAATCAGGGTCATTAACACAGAACAGAGTTTGGGTTTGTACAGCTCTCGATATGTGTGGTCGATATATAAAAAAAGCAGCATTGGGAAACTAGACAAACTATTAACTCTTACAGAGTTGAATAATCTAATAAGCATAAAAACTCCTGGTGAAAAAGGAGTGTGCTTAGTTGTACTGAATGTGCACTTTTAGCGCACTTCAAATCATAAAAGTGTATTTTAAAAACTATACTTGCAGATAAGACAATATTCATATAATAAAAGGCCACTTAAGTGTACTTAAAAATAGACACTTTCACGACTGTCTCTTAACACACTTAAGTACACTTTTAAAGAGTGCAGTTTGTAATAATGTAATAATAAATGAAAGTTTTACTTTAAAGTGCATTTTATATCATTGTTTTAATAATTTGATGTGTTGACTAACATACTAAAGCAAGGTACTTGATATTAATTTCAAATGTAGTGTGTTATTCATTTTAATATTAAAAGTAAATATTTTAAATATACTAAATTGCAATTTCATCATTAAAATGTGTAATTACAAATAAGTTTCAACAGAATATAAATTTAAACTAAAATACATTTTCATTTTATTGAAATCAACATGCATTTAAGTTTCAGAAATCATTACATTCAATTAACACTTAAGTATATTCTTTTAATGTATATTATTTTCCTTTTTAAAAGACATGCTAAAGTGTAATTTCATTTTCATGAAGCACACACAAAAATAAAAAAATAATGCATTATTAAATAGATTGATACTTTTTGGTGTTTAATAAATATTTTTGTATGTATAATTAATAATTCTCTTAATTTATTCACCAATTTGGGTGAAACATTTCAGCTTGTCACATCCTAAGGTTTCTTTCCGCAGCGTAAACTTAAATAAGATCTTTACTCTCTACTTTTTTAAATGGTCTTTGTGTCTGCAGCACACTCATGATGGAATAAAATGCTTTCTATAAAGGCAACTCTCTAGGTTTTGGAACCGAGTTTTCAGCTCAGTTCATTTTAGTGTGTCTATACAGACACTTAACATTACAGTAAATCATAAAAAGAGTTGTTTGTGAGTGAACAGTGACTCAAACTGTGTTCCATTCTCACCATGTACTCCATGTTGGAGGCGGTCGGGTGCACCGCTCCTCTCAGCTTGTTGTGCAGTTGCAGGATCTCCTCCCTGTCCGACCACCCGATGGCTCTGCGAGTGCGTAAAGGCGTATCGGCTTTTGTGCTGTTGTGCTCCAGCTCGTCCTGGTAGCGTTGCATTATCTGCCTCAGCTCCAGGGAGTCAGGAAGGAAGAGGGAGGCAGCCAAACTGGCACCCAGGAATAGCAGGGCAATGGAAACGAGGCTGTGCATGGCAGCAGATGCTTTCAGGGTCGGACTACAGTAGACTGCCTTGTGTGAGTGTGTCTTCAGGACTCTGTTCTGAAAAATCTGGAAGGAAATATGGTTTCCATGAAGACAAGTGTTGGGAAAGTTGTCGGAGCAAACGCTGGGTAGTAAACACACGTCCATGTGTTTACACACAAAGAAAAATCAGTGCTTCAAAGGGGAATTTGCTAAATTGGTAACATTAGTCACTCTTATTGCATCCTGACTAAACATACACCACAAATATATGAACACAAACAGAATCCAATAACAACAATCAGAGTGAATAATCTGAGGGTTGATATTCTGGAAAGACATGAGACACATCCATCTATGTAGTGCAGCAACTGCTTCTTTGTTTAAACTCATGCTTGTCCATGAGGTGAATCTAACAAAAAACAAGTCCAGGTTACATTTCACCCCAAAGAAAGTAAAATTTACGTAAAGCAAGCACAATTTTAAGACAAATAAGATGAATTGGGTTATTACTTTCATGACAGTTTCTTCCCAAATTCCTATAACTATAATGCATTAATTTTTCTCCTTTTTACTGTAATACTTAATATTAACTGTATCACTATTACAGTAAAAATATTGAAATACAATATTTTCCAATTAAAGTAGCATCAATAAATGTGGTTATTATCTTTACTGTAATACCTAAAAATGTAACTGCATCACTATATTACTGTAAAAATATTGAAATACAATGTTTTAAAATTAGCATAATTTAAAGTGGTTATTATCTTTACTGCAATAATGAAAAATATAACTGTATCACTATATTACTGTAAAAATATTGAAACACTTTTTTTTTCATTTAAATTAGCATGAATTAAAGTGGTTATTATCATAACTGTAATACCTACAAATGTAACTGTATCACTATATTGCAGTAAAAATACTGAAAGTGTTTTTTTAAATATGCATAAATTAAAGTGATTATCTTTACTGTAATACCAAATAATGTTGATTGTATCACTTTATTACAGTAAAAATGTTTAAATAAATGTTTTTAATCACCAAAAAATTTACAAGTACAACAGATAATAACATGATTATTTAGATATTATACATTTTTATTATTCAATTACAATATTACAGATTCACATTACAGCAATGAGAATTACGCTAATTAATAATAATAAAAATAATAATAATGTCAGTTTATAATGTTGTTTCTTATGGTATTGTGATGAAATATGAAAGACATTACAGGTTGCTTGTTTAATTCATCCTTTTTGTACTTTCAATGGCAGAATTGCTGTAAATTGCTCAGATGAAATTTGCCATCTAGTACTCACCAATGAGGAAATGAAGCAGCCTACAGCGATCCACACCAAATAAATAGTTTGTGCTCCAATTAGAAGAATGTTTATTGTATGCCATAATCCATTGTCAATCCAAAGGCCCCATCATTACAGAACAATTATACTATCAAAGCCTCACATAACAAAAACCCCATTGAAATCTTCATTGCTACTCAAAAGATCAAACCACTAGGTCTGATCTCCTTCGATTAGATTGTTCAGTTTGATGGACCAGCAGGTCTGTTTGATCTCTGCAGGTTCACAATCTATCCATAAACTCAACTTTGTTGGTCAAACTCATTCATTTCCTGAGGTGACAGTGGATAATTCATTAGCAGAACAGATCCACACTCAGCAGCTGTTCCATTCACACATTAATCAAAGCAGATCCTTCTCTATCCCGGACTGATTTTCTCTGGGAATGGAATTGGGGTAGGAGATGAACAACAATAGTGCCCACTTCTAGACACTGATGAGCCGAACGTGATTTACTTCTCCCCTCTCTGACTCTCTGCAGAGCCTTGACATCCAACACTGGTCTGAGTAAACACAGGCACCGCTTCAATTCCAGCTGCCGCTCTCTCTCTCTCTCTCTCTCTCTAGTTCACATTCAGGTGGTTCATCTGCACTTTATATGGCATAATGCGTGGTTTTGCACATTGTGATTTTTCTATGCACAAGCATAAAAGTTTAAAATGGCATGAGATTGTTTTAAACAGCATGACAGTTCAACCACATGCACATTTACCAAATGACAATGAGTGCAATTAATGTCCATAATCATGCCCATAATGCATCTTAAAAGACATGCTCTCTAACTGATTGGCTGATCAGTGAGCATTAGATTCTACAGACTGACTACCAGTGGATCATTACCAAAAAAAGGAGAAAAAAGCAGCTCCTCTCCTGATTCTGCACATCCAGCTTTAACAGACTAAATGCATCGTTAATTAAAGTATATTAGTAATTAAACTTCCAGTGTCAGCAACACATCTTACCTAGTTTCGTCTTCTCCACGAGCTGTTCCAGAGGCTGCTGCAGCTGTGTCTCGCGTCTGGAGTATGTTCCTTGAAAGTCAAACAAGTGTGAGTAGTGGACTCTGTTTGGCATGCAGCTGGAGACTCGCACTGAGTCTGTGGAAGCAGCTCCGCGCCTTTTATAGCGAAGGAGAGGCGCGTGAAGAAGAGGAGGGGAGGCTGAAGAAGGTTGTGTTCCTGGCAAACCTCCGGCGCTCTGACGAACGATGTCGAGATGAAAACGCAACGAACGTAAATCATCTCCAAGCAGCCCCAGAGACGCGTCCAGAGGATTACTCAACAGCTCACGACAGCAGGATGTTTGTTGATGAGTTATCGTTTTGTAATGCCATTACGTCCGTCAATACATTGATGGTTATATTACATTTCGTCACCAATAATATACATGGAGAACGTGGTTATAACAAGTTATAACTATGTACTCTATAATGTTACCTGTCTATTTTAATCGTAACTTCCTTTATATATATATATATATATATATATATATTAGGGCTGTCAAATGATTAATCACGATTAATCACATCCAAAATAAAAGTTTTGTTTACATAATATATGTGTGTATACTGTGTATATTTATTATGTATATATAAATACACACACATGCATGTATATATTTAAGAAGAATATGTTATGTTTATATATTAAATATATTTATATATAATATAAAATATAAGAATATAAATATATAAATGTATATACATGTAAATATTTTCTAAATATATAATTTATGTGTGTGTATTTATATATACATAATAAATATACCCTGTACACATACATATATTATGTAAACAAAACTTTTATTTTGGATGTGATTAATCGTGATTAATCATTTGACAGCCCTAATATATATATATATATATATATACATAATATTTTATATATATATATATATATATATCTATATATATATATATATATATATATATATACATATATATATATATATATATATATATATATATATATATATATATATATATATATAGATATATATATATATATATATATATACGTATATATATATATATATATATATATACATATATATATATATATAATCAATGTTAAAAACAGTGTAGTTTTGGGGAAAACATGATGCACTGTTTTTAACATTGATAATAATAAGAAATGCTTCTTGAGCAGAAAGTCATCAAATTAGAATGATTTCTGGAGAATCGGGTTACTCTGACTTAAGTAATAATGACTGTCAGAGAAATTAGATTGTATCTTTATCTTCGTAATAATAGCATAACGAAATAGATTTGGCAAACAATCCAGTGTATGTGCCCTTCTGCTTTGGAAGGCGTCAAATGATTTTACAATGCATTTTCGGAGAGGTGAGCAATGTAGCCAATCACAGACATGTGTGTTGATTTCTAAAACGCAATGGCCAATCAGAGGTGTTTAGGTTGGAATCCTAATCACCGCTCCAGTCACCGTTTTTTGTCCAGTGAGTTCTATCAAGCTCCTAACTTCTTTCTAACAAAGACATTAAAAAAAGTTTCATCGTGTAGTCACGCTCATTGTTTTTTTTGTTTTTTTTTTTTACTTTGTGAGATCGTGCTGAATGAGTGACAGTTTTTAATAAATTTAAAGGGAGCAAAAATTAATTCCTCTTTTGAGGACAAAAATAAATTATGGACAGAAATATGTATCAAATGTGTTTTACCAGTTTGTAGCAGTAAAATAACTACAGTTATGACTTTAGTGTTTTTAAAACCCTCTGGAGTCGATTAACGCGTATACGCGTTTTGGGGTATTTTCTCCTGATAACCCCGAAAAGAACTTAAATTACACTTTCAGTTTTGATCGTACAGATAATTGCAATACATCAATCGAATCTGTAAAGGGTCTACTTTTTTTTGTATACAGACATAATAACAACAAAACTTTGTGCACTTATAAAATAAAGATAACAAACAAGGAGTGCTGTCTGCAGCCTTTGTCTGCGCTGATCTTCAGATACAAATGCGTCATTAAAATGAACTGTAACTCAGTGAATACTCAACGAAGAGACATGAGAGATATATCTATAGAAAGCCTGACATGTCTACTTTTTAAACTAAACAAGTGCTGCTGAAAACAAATATTCTGTGATAAAGTAATCCATATGAAAACAACGCGATGTCCGTTTTTCACGTCTCCCTTCATTATCCTCTAATGCGACCACGCCCACGCGTAGAGCGAGCTTTTGAGATTCAAATGTTTCACTGAAGCGCGCGGCTTTTGAATACGCCCACACAACAGAAGACAACGCAGCGAGACTGTTCTTCAAGTTTTTATTATTTTACTGTTTGCTTCGCGATGAGAGGAAATAAGACATAATTCACCCCAAAAAGATGTGATGTGGTTGAGGATTTGAGATTTGGATTTCCTCAGAAAAAAAGAATGAAGCACTTTATTCAGCAGAGATCATAAACCCGAGTAAGTCTCTTTTTATTGATTTATATACTTGTACTAGTTTTCACATAACGTGTAAACATTTTACTAGTTAGACTTTTTCCAAAGACTTTTTCCAAACTATAATTCCTGACTAAATGTATAATCAAGTGAAATATTATGAAGTTTCAATAACAATATACACTACTATACCATTCAAAAGCTTGATGTAAATAATATAAATGTACCAATAAATGTAACTGTAACAAATGTAACAATCATTGCTGTTCTTTCAATCCCCCCTAAAAAACCTAAAAAAAATATTCTCAGCTCTTTTCAACATTAATAATAATAATAATAATAATAATAATAATAATAATAATAATGATGATGATAATAATAACAATAAATGTTTTTTTTGTAGAAAATAAGATTGTTAAAAGGATTTCTGAAGGATTGTGTGACTGGAGTAATGATGCAAAAAATTCAGTTTGAAAGTCAGCTTTGATTTTTCCTAATAAACTGTTATAACTGCACTCACAAGTGAATATTAATTATGTTGTGGGATAATTAAATATATTCTAAATAAACTACAAACATAAAATTATATACATTTATTTTGTCCTCACATTCTTTCTTGTAACTCATCCCTCGCAGTGACACAGCTGACTGAATGGCTCATTATGCAGCTCATTATGCCGGCCTTTGTCTTCTCAGGTGTGAATTCATGATAGTTGACGCCTACTCGCATATGACTTTTACCAACAAAAAAGTGTCTTAGAAAATTTAAAGTCAATATATTGTTTTCTGTAAGTGAGTAAACAAGATGATTTTCACATCATTTAGGAAAAAAAAAATTCTAGGCTACAAGCTCCAGTTCTCAAAATATCTGGGAACCAATGATCTGTATGTGTTTTATTGCCTTATTCAAGTGATTTAACATTTTTAGTTTTTCACTAACCACGCATAACATTTTTTTTCTCAAAAACACAATCATGTACATACATGTTGCTCACACATATTATAGCCTAGTTTGTGCTGATTACAGTGAGATTAGACTTTAGCCATTTAGATATTTATAAGAAACTGAAAAAAGCACAAATGTCAGGGCATGACAAAACTTCTCCAGGCCCCAAAAATACCCTTAGACTCCAGAGGGTTAAATTACAACATATAAAATGAGCAATTTTTATTGTTAAAAATCCATCGTTGAAACGAACCAAAACTGACTAATAAATTATATGGCTACATGTGTGCATAATGAAAACATACCTGTGCTCCTGCATTCATTAGAGCTTTAGAAATCAGAAGAGAATACATAGTATATATAAGAATACTGATTTCATTTAATTTGTTATGCAACTTATTGGTCTTGAGAAACAGGTGAAAGTGGGGCAACAGATCACATTGTTTCACTCTGCCGTTACATGTTGTGGATTTTTCATATGTACAACTGATTCATAAAAGATCCGCTGAAGCAACAACATTGCATTAATGACTGTACACCGGCTCGTCAATAACATATGTAGGCTTGTCTGTACCTGCATGCTCTAGTTTGTAGGAAACATGTCAATAAAGGATATGACAAGCATAATTGTGGCAATTAATTGGCACTCTGCAGTTCTTTTGCAATAGAATTCAACTACGAATAGATGTGGCTGTAAGAAAGAAACCTGGTGTGCTTGAAAAAGCTGAGTCAGATGGATCTGCTTGATGTCCCCACCACCAAATATTTCACATCCTTGAATCAGGCAATATAGGGTTTAGATATTTGGCACAAGGGTGTGCAACTTTGGATCATATAAACCAGAATAGGATTAGAACTGGCAGACAACTTCTGAAACCAAAGCCTCATGTGCCTCGAAGACATCTTAACCCTATATAGCCAAACATATCATATTATTATACATGATTTTAGGCCCCTCGGTTATTAACATGATCTAAACTGTGCTGAAAAACTATTGCACACAATCTTCCACATGCCTTCTGTCATCTGACTGATTGATAGTTTATAGTAAAAGAGACATTTAGTACAAATATGAAAATGTCCATCTTCAGCTCGTGGTTCACGAGTCTTTTTACTGTGAAATCTTTACTGAATTTTATAAAGTAAATGTAAGAGTAACTTTTATATTGTTAGTAATATTTCAAGATGAACATTTACTGGACTAAAGCAATTTGATTATCCATACATCATCTTGTTTTAGGAAAATGTAAAAAAAAAAAATATTTGAGGAATTTTTATTTGTTCATCTCTCAGTCATCATTGTATTGCATTGCATTATATGGTTTTCCCCACAGTAAAAACTTCATAGCTTTGATCATAAACTGTAAGCATTTAAATATCATCTAAATAAGACATTATTTGAAGATACAGAGTGACAAATTATATTTATATGAATTTTAAGTAAGTAGTTTGTTTTGTTTTACTGTCGTAAATATAATTATTTTTTATTTATTTATTTATTTGCCATTAATAGCTGCAGCACCAAATTACATATTTTTGTTCAGTTTGGGCAAATAAAATAACTGAGCAAAAATATGAATAAAATTGAAGTGTTTTTTTTTTTCATTCTTGAGTTTGCGCTCCATATTTTTACTATATCATGCTATATGAGCCATAAAAGCCTGATATATTAAACATGATACACAACATAAAACAAGCATTGTTTTAAGATTCTGTCTAAAGTTTCAATAAACTCTTCCATTAAAAATAATAATAACAAAATAATAATAAATAAATATTTTTTCATTAGGCTTTACAGGGTTAAGATGCTGTTTTTGTGCAGTTGTAGATGAATTGGGTTATTGAAATGAAGGCATATACTGACATGGAAATATACTCCATATAACGTACAGCAGTCGCTAACTGCATTTGGTCTATTGATGTCTTGTTAATATAAAAGCAGTGCTTTAGTGACCGGTAGAGTAATGCTGACCCAGCAGCCACATGCTACCTTTTTCCAAACCAGACTCATTCCTTGCTTTGTGTATTTGAATCACTTTCTCTTTTATGAGAAAACTGAGCTGTGACACTCTGAAGTCCAAGCACAACAATTCCAGAGCTCCGTGGTGAGAGGGAAAGCCATAATCTCAGGTTTATATAGCAGAGTTTGAGGTCCAGCCATTAACCTATTAAACAATGTTTTTTAATGAGGGGGGAAACACAGGGACCAGCGCACCCCTTTTTGCATCATCAGAGAAACCTTAAGTAAAAGTTCTCCATTCAAACACAGCGACTGCTCTTTTGGCACTCGCGGCTCCTGAAGGTTTTGTAAAGGGGTGTCCTTGGTGCTTCCCTTTCATTGTGTTTGTACTGGCTCCTTTGGATCAAGCTGTGATTCATGGCACATGGCAACATCAGAATTGTGCATATAAAGATGTTTTATTGGCTTTCAAGAGCATAAAAACAATAACTGTGTATTATTGGTTTCAGTTACGCTGACGCTTGATTCAGCAATTTATATGTTCAGGCAGGATTTCAAAAAGTCCCTTGATGAACGTGGTTGAGAATTAGTTTGTATTGGGACTGTGGCTACTTTTATTAAACCATACTATCATTAGTATTTCTGATATGTACAATATATTGCACTCAGTACGCCAATTTTATGTATGCATATAGTTGCATGACCTGATACATTCGCCAGAACACTATACACAGATGTGCTGGTTACTGTATCCCATACTACACTTGGATTAAAAATTCAACATAATCACACTAACTTATATACATGTGCAAAGTATACGGAAAACATTTAAAATATATTATGCTTAATGTTGCTATTACATGGAAATAGGACTTTACTTTCAAAAAGTATACTAATATGGAAATAATTTAGAAATAGAAAAAATACTGAATTACATTTTTTCAGACATTTAATTACATTAATGCAATGCAAACTTATATTAAATGCAATTAGCTAAACAGAGTGCTTTGATGGCCCCATTTAATTAGGACCCATGTACATCTTTTTAGAAATTGCATAATTACTTCTATTGAATTTGAAATATGGTTAAAGTACTGCTGAATGCACTGACAAACATTTATGGTAAACTAAAAAATAGTTTAATGTAATTTTTATTGAAACTTTTATTTCATGCATTTAAATGCACATACAGCATTATTCCTCGTGTAACCACGAGTGGGTGCCAACTTTGACTTCCACACAAGACTTTAGTTCATGACAGGTCATGGTGACTTAAAATCCTCTGAGAATGTGCCATGTGGATTTAATTCTGTAGTAGGCCAACAGTCTTTGGTAATCCATATCTGCACACAAACACTAAACAGAAAAACTGCACTATACACAAACCTCCTCAGTCAGTTGTGCTGCAGGGTTGCATCTCATCATGTAATCAGTGATGATCCGAGTGTAATTGCCAGTGTTTCTTCCTGCACAGATCACCAGCTGTGACCTTGATCCAGTGAAGCTTAAGTCCAGATGCTGACCGGAGGTGTACAGGGGTCACACTTACCTCAGCCTCACGGTCAGTTGTTTATTTGGCAAGGGCTGCATTGCCCTACAATGTTTATTTGCTTCCCTTGCTGATTCAGCAGTAAAGTTTGGAGACCTTCTCAGCGAGATAGGAAGAAAATCTCCATGATGTGAGAATACGTTTAGAGGGTGATAAACCAGAGCTCTGTCTCTGTGAGGGCAGTGGAAAGATTAGAATAATAAAGACTACAACAGATGCATTTCATTACACTGAAAAGTGGCTTAATAGAAAAAAAAAAAAAAGAAAGAATCTGAAACCAAGGACTGACCCTTGACCGCATTAGTTATCATGTCCAGTTTGTATTGGATGATGGTATGGTCCAGTCAGCCCCTGCTGGTAGAGGATGTAACTACACCACACCGTTTCCAGGGCAAATGTAATCTTTCCTGCATTCCAAATCAGCAATGTATTCTTTTGAAATAACTTGTAAGCAAGAAATGAATAGCAAATTTTTTTTTCTATTTAAGCGGATGTTTTTCACTGCCTGATTCTTTTTAAGGGCTCTTAAAGAGGGAGTCCAACCAAAAAATATTGGTAACTAAACCATTTCAGTTACCATTGACTTCCACTGAAATACAAAATAAGTCAATGGGAACTGAAACTGTTTGGTTATCAACATTCTTCAAAATATCTTCTTATGTTTTTCAGCAGAAGAAGAAAAATGGCATACAGGTTTGGAATGACATGAGGGTAAGTAAATGATGCCAGAATTCATATTCCTAGGTGGACTTTTACTATAAAAACATTTTATTTCTTTTTTTCACCTACTTGCTGCCTTTTGACATGCTTGCTCATATTTTTTTTTTCTTATTATTGTTAACCTGAACTATTAAAAATTGTTTACATTACTTGAATTCAATCTGAAATGAAACACTTATTCATGAAAAACTTAAACTCTGAATATTAGAAATGTTGCCTTGGTAACTGCTCTGAAACGTTGGGGGCGTGTCTGCTGCCGCACTGAAACCACGCCCACTTGTGGGAAAGCCTCCTCCTCTGTCAAACACTGCTAAAATCCAGACATCATTGGTAATGTTATTGTTTTACTTTTTATGCAAACAAAAAGTAATTTTGTGTTGTTTGTTGATTTTAAATATAACACTTGGTGAAACGATTTGTGTCAGTATACTTTTTGAACACTTCCAGCACATTTTAACAATAATGTGATACTACTGATAAATAAATATATATATATATATATATATATATATATATATATATATATATATATATATATATATATGGTATATTTAAAGAAATTTTCATACCGTTTCATCTCTAGTCCTGTCCCACCCACATACAATGGTTCTGACGCCCATGGTTTAGCTACTTGCTTCAGCAAAGTAACATATAAATCTAAAAGTAAAATGCATTGAATAATATGTTGCTTATATTTATTGCATTTAAACCATAGACTGCATAAAAACATGGACATAGTGTCCGTGACGTCACCCGTAGATTTCTGAAGCCTAAAGTGGGTGGAGCCGGCTGTCGCCATCTTGACAGCATGTCACAGATAATCGAAAATGGACAAAGAGGCAGGAGCTGGTTGCTGAAACCACGCCCACCTAGCTCGACAGCAGTATCAGCAGCGGCAATCCACCTGTCACTCAAGTGGCCACGCCCTTAATTATGCAGAACTTTAAGGCTTAATATAATTTAAATGGATGAGTTATAAAAAAAAAAAATTCACCCCCTCACAGGTGTCATGAAGGGCAAAATTAGCTATATAGACCAAAATCATTTTTTTGTACCAGGCTGTAAACACATTTTCTTCTGCTGTAAAGTTGGGCATTTTAACATTCAGGGGTCTATGGGACTGACTCCCTTTTGGAGCCTGCCTCTAGCAGCCAGTCGATGAATTGCAGTATTAGTAACTAATGTGTTGGTTTCACAGAGAGACCGGAAGGTTGCCGCTCGATTTAAACGTAAATATGTATACGAAAGATTGAATTACTGTACTGTGTAAAAAAAAAAAAAAAAAAAAAAAAAAAAAAAAAGAGAATCAATGCTGAAAAACGTCTAATACCTCAACAATAGCTACTTGACCATGAAGAAAGAAGAAACCACTTCGAATTTGGTGTTCTCAGTGAAACAGTACATTAAACATGATGTTCATTTCAACCTGACGTCCTACTACCTGTGCCAGGATCCACACTGTAACAGGCATTTGAAACAATTTGTCTGTTTTGAATAAGCAGTTCTCCTTGGGCTTAGGCGCATGTTTAGGATTCCTGCACACTCCAGACTCAATGCCTACAGCAGTTTGTTTGAGTCGGATTTAGTGCCAACCCTGGACGGGGAAAGAGGAACTGCTCCATGTCAAATGCTAATTATGGGATGGTCAGCTGCACCAAGACAATTTATTGTTGTAAGAATTTGTAAAAGATCTTTCCTCTTTCCTAAACATAATTTTTTTAAAGGTTTGTTCACGCAGCCAGGATAATCATGAAGAAATACTATATAATTATAAGACAATCAGAACCCAATGTATAACAGTGATGGTGGGTCTTTAAGTTACAAAGCAAAGTTTTGAAGGCCCCCAATGAAATCAAAGACAAGGTTTTGAGGCTTTTAGTTTGTGTGTGTTAGATCTGAGCTAATCTTTTTTATTTTTTTTAAACATTTATATCTAAATGTTGCTCCCTCTAATATCACTTGCCTCGATCGATCAAATCAACATCACGTAGGAAATCATAACTCACACCTGAGGCATTGAGGAATGGTCAGAAAAAGAAATAAATAAATAAATAAAAGGGCAGATGAGAAAAAGCCATCTTACTGTTTCCTTTAAGACATTTCACATATATTTGTAAAAGCTCCGTTCGTCTTTGGAACACAATTTAAGATATTTTGAATGAAAACAGTCAGAATACTCCACCTGCCATCAGACGTGCAATCTGGGTTATATGAAGCGACGAGAACACTTTTTGTAAGCGGAGAAAACAAAAATAACTACTTTATTCAATATTCCTTTGTCAGCAGTCTCCTCTGTGTCTCGCCATATCACCGTATGCTCTTCTGTATCATCTGCGCCACAAGGATGCGCTGTTTCTACATGTATCTAGCTTTGATTTAAAATAAAACAGCACATCCTTGTGGCGCAGATGAGACAGAAGAGCACACGGTGATATGGAGAGACACAGAGGAGCCTGTTGACAAAGGAATTGTTGAATAAAATTGTTATTTTTGTTTTCTTCACTTACAAAAAGTATTCTCCTCACTTCATAATTGAACCTCTGATGGCAGATGGAGTATTCTGACGATGTCTTTCATACTTTTATCAACCTTCACATTATTTATTTGGCAGTCTATGAGACAGTCACAGGCCTCCCGGTTTTCATCCAAAATATCTTAAATTGCGTTCCGAAGACAAACAGAGCTTTTACGGGTTTGGAACGACATGGGGGTAAGTGATTAATGACAAAATTTTCATTTTGGGGTGGAGTATCCCTTTAAGTCCCCACCTGGATAGAAAAACATATAGGCCTACACATATACAAATATGAGTGCCTGTGTGTTTGGGGTAAGAAATATATATATTTTTTTTTTCCTTCGATAAATTACCACATGCTGCAAGGACACATTAAATTTGTCAAATGCAACAATGAATACATTTGCAACATAATAGATTTCTCTTTCAAATGTTCTTGTAAACGTCCTATTTTTGTTCCTCATAGAAACCAAAAAAAAAAAAAAAAGTATCACGTTTCACCAAAAAATATGAGAAACATCAACATTAATATGTTTATGTTCCAAATCAGCATATCAGACTGAGTTCTGAAAGATCAAGGACACTGAAGACTGGAGTAATGATGCTGAAAATTCTGCTTTACCATTTTATAAAGTACATCTTAAAATATATTCCAATAAAGAAACATTATTCTTGCAAGTGATATTTCACATTATGGTTTTGACTGTTTTGATCAAATAGCATAACACTTCTTTCAAAAACTTAATCTTATACTGACTTTTTAAAGGGGGTGTTTATAATTATACATACACACACACACACACCCACATATTTTATATATATATATATATATATATATATAGACACACACACTTAAGCTTTAATTGTATGTGACATTTGTAAAATTACCACTTGGTTTGCAATATTATCTAACGCAGCGAATTTCATATAGTGTACGGATAAATTTCCTACACATTGTGTAATTTACTTTAAACACAAATGTAACCTCTACCAACAAAAGATCAGTGCCAGGATACCCACTAAGTATGGCCACTTTCCACATATATTCTGGCTATGATCACCCGCTCCAACCCTAGATTGCATCCCCTGTACCAGATCTTAAACTGTATTATGATATTAACAAAGAAAATTCCACATTTGAGTGCTTGTTTGAAAGCAAGGACCAAACCTGTGTGGAGCAGCATGAAGCAAGGGAAGCTCTTTTCCTACGAGTGTTGAGACAGCCTTTACAAGATAAACAGTGAGGCCACGTAACCCAGAAAGTGCACACTGGACGAACAGGCAGCCAACTGAGCCACAAGTGCATGCAGAACAGTCAGACAGAACATAAGAACTATGGTAAAAATGTGGAATAGGACAAAGAAAAACAATTTTGAAATTCAACCTACTTTGGTTAGTTTACAATACATGCTAAGGAGGAATTGCAAGGATCGGTTTCTTTTTATTTCATGTTTGCTCATGGTTACGCTGCACATTCCTCAAGAGAGGGGGCAACATGCGGTGGAAAAGATGACATTGTTTGAACAGCCTCATTTGAAAGGCTTCAGACTTGAATCTGCTATAGAAATAAAGCTTGCCACAATTTATTTTTTATTTGAACAGTTGACAAAAGTAGAAGGCTGAAGGCCAAGGATGAGACACAGCAAGAGAAACAAACAAGACAAGATGAGCACAAATAGGCGTCAACACATTAAAACCAACAGTCAGGAAGAGTGGGGATTTTTCCAAAAGCTTCTTCTGGTGACGAGTCAGTATGTCAACTGAAATCAGGTCAAGTTCTTGAATGGTGCATATGAAGACACCAAAGTTTGGGAGGTTGGGGGAAAAAATACTTAATTTGTACATTTTATCTTCTAGCAATCATAAGAGGCAACAGCGTCTGTTTATATATAAGCTCTGTATCCTTTGGTTTCACACGGGGATGCGTTCCTTGTGTCCTTCTGTAGATTCAAATAAACCAAATTCAAGAAGTTCAAAAGGTCAGACGGTAAAACATGACTTGGCAACCGTAATCAAGCAATTGAAAGGAAAAACCGGCAATATGTACAGAATGAAACCTGACATTTCAAATGACAAGAAACTGGGATTACATGGATTCAAAGGAAGATTCCGAGTATGCTGCTGGGATAAAACAAGCTCATTCAGATGGATGTGAAATTCATGCTCTGCATTTCTACAGTGGAAAGATGAGTTCACACCAGCCTAACGCAGGAGTGTGTGAAGAGCTCAGCTCAAAGGATCTGTTCCTGGAAGCAACGTGTTGACTTTCTACAATTGCCAACAACAAAAATTGTGCGCATTTATGAGTGGCTAAAATGCACGTATCACTTGTGTAAAGATTGGATATACCAAGTGTTAAGCCTGAAACATTCCCAAAAAGTTATTTGTTATTAGAGGGATATTCAGTAATAGGGTGATGAACAAGAATGTGTGCAAAGTTTTCAAACACTCATTATTTAAACCACTTTTATTTAGCTCATTTGATGATTATTTCAGCTACCAACAAAAGTTTTTAGTAATTTCAGCTGTGTTTAACAAAATTTTCCACCAAAGTAAGTGCAGAAAATGCAAAAAGTCTGTCTATCCTTTCTGGGCCTAGGAAAGTAGAGCAATGTTACAGTGTTAGTTATTAAATCAAAATAAATTTTCATGTCAGTGATGCTTTTATTATGTGGAAAAATGGAATTTAAATTACAAAAAGAAAAAAAAAGTGGAACAAGGTCAAGCATAGTACTTATAACTTTATTCATTGTTGTGCTTTAACCTTGGGTCATTTCCTTTCAAAAGATCAATTTTAATGGAACAAACTATATGAATGGCGAATGGAGAAAAACTGGATGAAAAAAAAAAATCAAAATACAACCAAGTATAATATTGATGATGCAATGTCTCTAAAACAGACACAAACATAATTTGTTGTTTGTGCGCATCTGGGGTTGCACTAAAGGCTTAATCAGGCAAAGCTGATCTCACCTCGTGCAACACAGCAAATTAACTGCATTAAGAGACATTTCTTGCCATCCATTCTGAGATATTATCCTCAGAGCTGCACACGGAGCCTCAACATGTACATCACAGGCTGACTGCTCGGAGCGGGCTAACATACAGAATGAGATGCAGACCAGATGTATCTCAACACAGCTCCCTCTTGAAACTTGGCAGGAGTGGCTCAGTTCTTGCTGCTCTACTGACATCAAAAGGCAGCCAGTGGACAGCGGATACACTTTACTGATATGATACAGGAAAAGACCGAACAGAACTAATGAAAGATGGCGAGAGGGGACAAAAAATAAAATAAACAGGAGTCAATATTCATGATGGAGTCTTGGACATCTCTGGTATCTCGCCAGCATGACTGCATGAAAGTACACAAAAAGCCTAAAGAACAAGCACAACCCCCCCCAGGGAGCTGATTAAGGTGACGGCCGGCAAGATTCAGATTTTTGCATTTAATACTTTTAAAACTTAAATATCTGCAAGAAATGCGCAAACGGCGCACATCTGCCTTTTTTAATCGACCGTTTTTTTTTTTGTTTTTTTTTTTTGTGTGCAAAGATTTTTTGTTATTTTTTATATTATAGAGCGTTTTAATTTTGTGATATTGTTTTTATTCATTCATACACAAAAATATCACTGAAGCTCTCTCAAGCCAAGAAGCCAATGTTAGTTTTTTTTTTCTTTTTTTTTCTTGTTTTGCTTTTTACCATTTCAGCACACTGCAGCACCCTTTCTCCCACCCGCTCTTTGTTCTTCCCATGACTCAAGTGTAATCTAAAGCATCAGGATTGTGAGAGAAATGGGGCAGAGAAGAGGTTGTGGTGGTTTTGGTGGAGTTGAAGTGTCTTGCTTGTGGAGTCGACAAACTCCTACATTGAGATCTATACAAATTTTGGTAGCTTGCTGGTGTTGGGCCACTTTGATGCTCTAGTCAAGAATTTAACGGGCTCCACTTAACTGCTGCAAATTAGGCCGACATCTCTTGCTAAAAGGCAAAACACTACATATTTTTTCCTATGCCATTTAAAAAAGTAAATTAAAAAAAAAAAAAGAAAAAAAAAAAAAAAAAAAAAAAAAAATGATTTTCTCCAGCAGTCCATCAGCCTCAACTGGTTTGAGTTCTTTCGGCCGGGATCCTCTCTGGCCATTCAACATGAGGCTGTGGATGTTTGCAGTGATTCAGGTCTGTTTCTCCGAAATGGAGCGTTCTGCAGTGCTAACATATCTCCCCACAGCTTCTCCAGACCCGCGCAAGGCCGTGTGCAGAGGGGGAAAACACTACTACAGAAAAGTCTTCAAAAAAAAAAAAACAAATTGGAAAAGCTGGCTCTCTGGAATAGCAGGGTTGAGGGAAAAAGGACAATCGTGAAGTTGGGCAGTGTTCCTGTATAGACACGTGGTTGTGTGTGTGTGCGTGTGTATGTGAGTGTAAGAGAGAGTGTCTGCATGTAAACGTGTGTTTGAATGTTCATCTGTGTGTGCGTGTTTGTGTGTACGAGTATGGTTTCTACAGCAGGTCCACACGACGGTAGTACAGCAGGTAGGCAGTGCGCTCTGCAGTCTGCTTCACCACCTGATGCTGATTGATGATCTTCACCGCCTGGTCATCAATGCGCAGCCAGCCGTTCAGACCGATGTGGAAGACATCTGTAGTGTAGTGGCCACCCGTGGCACTGTTCCCATGGTGATAGACAACTGAGGGGGAAAACACAAACAAACAAAGGATTCAATCTTAAAAAAAAAAAAAAAAAAAAAAAAATTTACTCAAATTTCCAAAAAATCGTATCAACCAATAAATTTTGCTGCCATTCCTATAGCGGGGTAGATATTTTTATGCAGCTATGTAAAAATACAGTGACGGATATGTCCAAAACAAACCATAAGGCGGCAGAAGTTTGTGGAGTTTAGCAGTTTACAGTAACTAAACAATGTCCCAACCTCTAGCATCACACAATTCAACTCGTGCGGTGCATATGTTGCCTTTCTATAATGAACCCAGACTGGATTAGTCACATTTCACATTTAGGGGGAGTCGTGGCCTAATGGTTAGAGAGTCGGACTCCCAATCGAAGGGTTGTGAGTTCGAGTCCCGGGCCGGCAGGAATTGTGGGTGGGGGGAGTGCATGTACAGTTCTCTCTCCACCTTCAATACCACGACTTAGGTGCCCTTGAGCAAGGCATCGAAACCCCCAACTGCTCCCCGGGCGCCGCAGCATAAAATGGCTGCCCACTGCTCCGGGTGTATGTTCACAGTGTGTGTGTGTGTTCACTGATCTGTGTGTGTGCACTTCGGATGGGTTAAATGCAGAGCACTAATTCTGAGTATGGGTCACCATACTTGGCTGAATGTCACGTCACTTTCACGTCACTTTCATTTCTGACTTTTCCCTCCTTGTGTTTGACTGTTGTTTTCAACTCAAGTTTGGCATCAATGCAAAAACAGCTTCACATTATGCAAGACTTATTAATCATCTGTTTTTCATCTACAGAGTCCCAAATAGAGAAGAATTGATTAAACGCATTTCATTCATACAGCATTAAAAGAAAAAAAACAAGCATTACTACATAGTGATTATAGCAAAAATAATTGTAATATATTGTGAGTGTGATAAGTGCAGTGATGCATTGATTATACCAGCAACTTTAAGCACATTTGTTGGGAATCTCGAATCACCATTCCACATTCAAAACCTTGACAGATGAAATTCCCATTTCTTGCACAACCCTTGCACATTATCAGGGGATTTGATGTTTTCCAAAAACGTGTTTTTACATAAATATGTAACTTTGGGTGCCTGGAGTGCATGTTAAAAATCTGTTCATGCTTCACAGGCCACAATACTTTAAACAACCTTTAGACTGATTTAGACTCAGATTATAAACCTCTTCTCCAAAAGTATAAACTACAACAAGCCCTACATAATTAATGGTACTCTAACATTAATTGCATGAGAAAATTGGCAGAATACAGACTTAATAGGACACGTTCAATATTTACCGCAGTAAACTCACAGTAAGGAAAGGTGAAATATTTTGTTTGCTCTATCACAGGCGATTAAATGTAAAAATGTGGAGAAAATAATTCCTGTATTTTCTGAATTTACCAGATGTTCAAACATGAGAAAACGGTCAGAAAAGAGGCTTCAGGGAAATTTATTGGTATGGCAACTGTTGCTAGGGGTTGCTGGACAGGCTACCCGACAAGCAGGGAGCACATTTTTCCCCTCAGAAAGGAAAATAAACTACAATTCACTTCTGGAGGTGGGGAAAAAGGTGAACATCTCCTGTAAGGGAAAGCCATGTGTGTTTAACCAGGTCAGGGAGTCATGTGTGGGGGGAGAGAAGAGAAAGACGAGGCCTAACTAGTCAGCAACAGGAAGGTACTGGAATGGTGGTGCACGTCTTGACGAAAGCCATAATAAAAGCATTTGCGCATAGACCTGTCAGGTAAGTTCATATAAACAGGATTAGTATCTAACAATGGAAAAGTTCCAAATGACAAATCACCGGCCAGGAGATTGTGCCACACTGTGTAGCTGAGGTCCATTCTTAAGAATCAACAATGTGTACACAAGCTCACAGCAAACCTGCCTGGTTGGCTTTCCCCTATTTCCTTAATGTAGTTATGCATGTGACTATCAGATGAACTACATTTTATTTTTTATTTTTTTAACTCTTAGCTATCACACATCTTAAAACAGATGGTGGAAAGTTTCTTAGTGTCACTGATATGCAAGTTAACATCTAGATTTCTAAAGCACTAGAGATGCTGTGGTCACACTGTACCAGGTACATCTCTCAGTGCTTTACAGAATGGACCAAAAATGGCACTTACTGATTTTTAGTTATTGACAGAGATAGTTTATAATTTAGGGCTCAATGCACAACTGCACTGTAAAGAATAGAGTTAAATGTAATTGCAGCATAACAAAGGAATAAAATCAAACAAACATACCTGCAAAGAGCCTGTAGGTTCTTTGGCCTTTCAGAGTTTTGCCCCGCACCCCCGGTGACAAGAGATCTGAAAATCATGATGAATCATTTCAATATACAGGAGCGGTTTTACAGATGGCCAACTTAAACTATTAGGATGATCCATTTGACAGTTCTGAGAACCAGCATCACAAAAATAAAGAGAACACACACAATAAATAAATAAATATTGAACACAGAGAAGCTGTTCTGAATAGAGTCCAGATAAATTAACATGCATACTGGTGTTCATGGTTACTGGTTGTTTCCAGTTGGAGGTCTAACCTATTTCATAAGCAGGAAGTTATTCACAGAGATGTCTTTATGCTGCTCACTCATTAGTGCTCCTTTAATTTTGGCCAGGTTCATATTTAGTGGGGAACCTGGGCCCATATTCATGAAAATTCTTAGTGCAAAGAGTTGCAACCAATCACAATCTTCAAAAGAATGTTAAATTAAAATTTAAAAAATTTTTTTAAATTAAAATTTAAATTTAAATTTATGCATTTAGCAGACGCTTTTATCCAAAGCGACTTACAGTGCATTCAGGCTATCAATTTTTACCTATCATGTTACACCTAGCAATGGGGTCAGCCCCGCCTCCTCACTAAGATGAAAGTTTTTGTCTTTTCCCCACTCAGAGTTGCTCTCAAATTGGTCCTGAATCCCTCTTAAGCTAAGATTCCAACTTCGAAAGTTTTAAGCTAAATTAGGAGCTTTATGAGAGGAGCCCTCTGAGAGGAGCCTTAGAAGCTTTAAGAATATGGGCCCAGGTCTCTTCATGGGTAGCAGAATTGAGAGCACAACTAGAGTTTTGCTCATAAACTCAACCACACTCACCAGATTTTCAAAGTTATGGCTTATCTTGAAACAATCCATTAAAATAGAGAGATTTCTCAAGTAAAACTGTGTGAAAGAATAGAGACGGCATGCGCACAGAATGAGGAAAATGTGTGTGGAAGATAGAGACTACGAAGTAATACGTCCATCTCAGATGCGAATGGCACGGTTAGCCTATAATGTTCTTTATTTAGTAGTTAGAGGTTACTATCAAAATAAAATGACAAGCAGTTACAGTGGGATGCAGATGGCGGAAAACAGGATTTTTATTCTCTTGTTGTCACCTAGTAAAGAACAAGCGAAACTGAAATCATGCATCTGAGTAGTTGGTGAAACCGGCTAAAATCAATGTGATATCAGCAAAATAGTTTCAGTGAAGAAATAAAAATGAAATAAGCACCTTTACTGATCTCCAGGTCGACAGGGTAATCAATATTCTTGACCAGTTTTTGACATCCACCAGTCTTCTCAAAAACAAATCTCTTGAGGTGAAGCACCAGCACTGGAGGAAGCTCTTCAAGAGTCACTCTCCGGCTGATTTCAATCTAAAGCAGAAAAAGATGATAGGAAATCAGCCACAGGTTTCAACTTACTCAGCATCAACATTAAAACTTTCTCCTATTCCATCTAAATATGAAGAGTTGATAATAGTGGTCGACTGATATATCGGCCGCTATTTTGCATTTTTCAAATATCGGCATTGGCCGATAAGTTTTTCTGCTTGGCCGATGTGTTAGAGGCAGGACTTTTATTTTGATGCATACAGCTATCTCCCTCTTGTTTGCTGTTGTCATTAACAGTTCTGTCTAATATGGATAGAAGTCTGTCTAATAATCAGATAGAAAAGATAAACAAAGGAATTAATGTATACAAAAAGTATTGCTTTTATATTATTAGTAATAGAAAGGCAAACATTATAATACTTTCTCGTTTGCTGTCAGCATGAAGCAAATAAGCATTTGTATCTTTTAAACAAATCTTCGAATGGCTAATGAACATTTAATTTCACAAACCTTGCAAACTTAGTCGAATCCAGCTGTGAGATCTTGTGAAGTGTGCATTTTTATCCTGCATGATTGCGTGTTCTCTGTGTCCGTGTGAATTGAATGCTTTAAATTGTGATCTCAAATTATGCTACGCTTTACGCATTTGCCCACAGTCATATTCATGTCATTTTCTCTGTGTGCTGTATGTAAAAAGAGTGTTACCCTGGCTTTATTTGAAAAATGATTCCCAATGCAAACAAACTTCCCAGAGTACAGAGTGGCCTGTTGGTTACAGTGCTTACTTCCTTTTTAACCATATTTTTATTAAATATTTACTTGTGAAAAATCTAAAGTACAAGTATGTTTATTTTACACATTTATTTTTTAATCCATTGTCAAATGCTTTCAAATTTCTTAAATATTAAAATAAAAAATAATAATAATTATATTGGCTTTATATCTGCTCCCTGCTTTCCAAGATATCGGCATCGCAATCGGCCAATATCGGTCAACCACTAGTTGATAATTAACCATTTGTAGGTTGATTTCCTATTCCTGAGTTCCAGTCCTGAGGTCTGGCACCATGAGCAAATATTTGAGCAACTGCACATCACAAATAAGGGACAATTTTCACATTAATACATTTATAAAACGCAATTCTAACACAAGTAGACAGCTACAAATTTAGCAGTAATGGCATTAAAATCCATCTCAGATTTCAAGGGAAAACATCAATGCAGCAGTAAAGACAGCCATGTCAACAGCTCACAGACAAACTAAGAGACATTTGTGGATAGATGATGTTTACTGATAGTGATTCACACCTCCTGCTTGCTCTTAGTGGTGTAGCCCTGAACGGACTCCCGCGCCACCAGTACCTCCAGGGCCTCTTGGACTGTGCGGATCTTCTCCGATTGGATGTCCAGCTGCAGCGTGAAGAAGGGCTGCAAGGTGGCTGACTCTTTTGAGCTCTGCTGGTATACCACAGATCTATTTAAAAGAATGAAAGAAAGAAAAAATATTTAGAATAGTGGACCAATTTACATCTAATAAAGTAGTAAACCACTACACCCTGTTACAAGAACAAGACAAAAGATCAAACTAAACAATATTAAAGAAATTAATCATACGGTCTCGTGAAATGAAGAAAGTTGGCAACTAAGTTTGTTTATAATGAAGCACCATGACAGCGACCATGGCTATATTTATGATGAGAAACAATTGAAGGAAAAAGTAAATAACCATATATAAGTAAAAAGCCCTAGAGGGCTTAAAACCATCAGTCCATCAAATTATATGCTACTATGAATCTGAAAACCAAAAACTGTAGGTTGCTTACAGGAAAACAAAAGAAGGGCTTAGCTACGCAATTAATTTCTCCATCAGTCAACCAAAGACTCCATAGCCAAACCGTATCCCTAAACGCATAGAGAAAAGGCTTCATTTAAGCCTTGACGCCCTCACATGTTCAGGCGTCTGCATTTCTGCAGCCACCTAAATTAGCTGGGAGGTGGTGGTGAGCCACAGGGTTTGTTATTCAACAGTGAATTGTTTGTAATGGCTGCAGCCACACAGCTTGGAGGAGCTTCAGGACAACAGGATGGGCTGAAGATGGCATCACACTCACTGAACTCTTGTGTCATACCACACTCTGCAGTGTGTGCCAATGAAAAGGCCAAACCCATTCCTGGTGCCATGGCTTTTCTTTTCCACAAGTTTATTTTTCTTGTAGAAGTGCTGCATATCTGTCTACCTCTGAGGTCTAATGTGTCAAGAAGGTCAAGTGCCTCAAAGCCACTGTTATGAGGATTCCAACTCTGCAGCAGTGGTTCTCAAGCCTTGTTTTAAGACTAGATAGAGCTTTTGGGGTTGTGTAGAATAGCATATAGGAGCCTTTACAACCATGGATACACAGAGTACCAGCTTGACAATAGCTGACGTGGAAATGTGCTCAAAGCCTACCTGATGTGGCCACCAAATATGTCGGTGATGGGAGTGCGGATAAAATCTGCCTGCCGGGTGATGGAGGTTTTGTTTCTGGGCCCGACCTGTTCCCATTCATCATCACTGCCTTCCTCCTTCTCAGCAGGGTCTTCCTCCGCTCCAGGCTGAGACTCGGGCCCATTTGGTGTGGGGGCTTCTGTTCAGAGACAATGAATTTAGAGTGGGCAGGACACCAGTCAAGAGCCTGATTTCTCCTGCAATTAATGCAGAAATAAGAAGGGAACATACTCTCTTCCTGTGGAGAGATAAGCTTCTTCAGTGCCAGCATTTCCTCATGCAGTCCATTTAAAATGAAACCAAGGTACTCCTCCGCATCCTCCTGGCGCCCCTGAGAGAAAGACAGAAATCATTAACATGCTAACAGTGCCACACACTTTGACTTTGTTCCAAACAAAACCAGTTACCAATCAGACAATGACTATGCTTTTGAATGAAGGTACTACTTTCAGAAATTAGTGGCTTCCAAGGCACCATAAAGCCTAATGACTAATGAAAACCAAATTATATTTTAATATAATTACTACAATGCATATTTCTCAGTAAAACTGGAACAAGAATAAATTTCAATAAATTTGAATAAAGTTCTTTCAAATCAACTGCCAAATGGTGCACGATTATGGGAAATCATAGGCGGCAAGAGATACTGTATGTCCAATTCCTCTGTAAACTGTCCGCAAAAGTAGTATTTCTCAGGTACACTCTTGTTCTTCCACATCCGGAAGACTGTGTATCCAATGATTCAGCTCATTAACTGAGGTCTTTATCTTACAGCATTGATCTTGTTCATTTGTGGACACACATTCCTCAATGTTAGTGAATGTGCAGACAGATACAAAAAGATATGGAACAGGAAGGTCTTGTCCTTGGATGTGCCAAGCACAAATGTCTATAATTATTGAGAGTTGACCAACTAGTAAATTGTTGGTGGTAATTACTACCAAAAATTACATGAACTATAGATTTATAATAGTTGTTATAAATGTGTACCACTGGACACCCTCAAAGAACAGGACCTAAGCAAAATCCACTCTTTATTAAAATCAGCCCAGTCTTCATAATGCTTACCTTCTCAGAAAGGCTTGATTTGATGAGGGTGAGTTTATAGATATATGTGGGTTCAAAAGGAGCACCCACTCTAAGGTCTTTCATTATCTTCTCTCCAGCAGCTACAAAAGAGAAAAGGATAATGTGTAATATTATTAATGATGGTGGGGTTATTAGATGATTTTTTTTTTATAATCTGTGGAGAGTTTTTATTTTTGTGTTTAGCCTTGGAAGGGACAGGCATATTGCTGAACTCATTCACAAGCCGAACACTACAAGACAAGATTATGGTAAACTTATTAGAAATGATTAAAAAGACTATCCTCTCATTTCACTGCATGCAGTAAATGGCACGAAACCGCAGACAGGCTAATTCTTCTCTTCTTCAACAGCAGTAAACCAAACTTTCAATAGTAATTTTATAGTAAGTGGTAGGCAGACAGCACTAAAAAGTGGATTAGGTCCCAGAAATGTATGTAATTGTATATATTTCATATTAAACATATTTCCATCTTAATTTGAAACTTGGAAGCGAACTAAAAGATAAGACTGTTCATTTATTACGAATGATACATCTGGTATCAGTGTACCAATAGATGCTTCCCTTCATATTTCACTCCAGTTAAAATCAAGACTCACTTCTGAATGGTGAATTTCCAGTTCAATGAAGTTTGAAACTAATGTATGCTGTGGATGTTTGGTAGTTCTGGTCTAAAAAAAATTATGTGGTGGCATATGACAATCTTGCATTATAGATAAGACCCAAGTTTAAAATCAATCACGCTTATGCCTCTTTCTTATTTTGAATGTAGTTCTGGCATTTTAAGCTGGTAAATGCACGGAATGGATATCAAGTTATAACTTATTCCAGATCCACATTGTATAATAGCAAAAAATAATAATTTGATAATTAGGGTAGCAAAGTAGCCTGAAACTTACAAGTTATCCATCATAGGTGTGGATGTGCAGGGTCTCTGAGTCTCAGTGAAAAGGGGAAGAGACTTCATCAGATGATACATGGGGGGACATGCAATCAGGGCCTGCAGGGTCTAAAGCTCAATGTCAAGGAAGTATAAATAAACAAGACAACACAGGCTTGATCAATTCAGTATTGTTGAGTTTAAACAAGATCATTAAAACTGGAAGTGAGGCAAGGAAAAAGGATACAGCATTGATATAGCACCAGTTTCCCTTGTTAATCAGTCCTCTTGGTTGCAAAGACACTGGTTTGTGTATCAACTTCACATTCTCGATTAATTCTGACAGATGGAAAGAAAAATTAATCATGTTCATGGATGAAATACTAGGGATGTGCTAACCTCATATTTTCAAGATGAAGTAATAGGGGGGTTGCTTGTAATTAGGAAGACTTGCATGAGCTGACCTGATTGTGTTTCTTTGGGGAGCATTTACATGAGATTGTTTTTGAACAGAAAAATAATTTAACTAGATATACAGTCTAAAGAAAGACAAGTCTGGACAAATTAATCAATCATCATTAACCGTCACTTGTCAGTGGAGTGGAGAATAATGCCATGTCCATCACTCTAACCTTGCATCATGTGACTGATGCACATGAAGCTAACTGTGGCAAGAATGAGGAGTATTTTGTACCACGCCTAGGAAGGGAGACTGAAATAATGGTACAGCTCCCATGGTAACGTGGAAATCTAAATTTATCAAATTTTGAATAGAATTAGTGTATTTTTCAGTTTTGCTATGCATGTCAAATCACCATCTTCCCCTGGGCAGTAAAAATGTTAATGTTACTCCAAGCTGAAGGGGATGCTTAAAATACAACCCATTTTACTTTTTACTGAAACTGAAAAATCAATTGGGAATCGATTGGATGGTTTAAAGTGTAGTAGCTATTTGCCTATTGTTCAACGTTGGCCAATAGCCTGTCGCACATCAGAAAAGAAAAGTAATCTGATTTATAATCATGATGAATTATACATAAGATTTATTAAAAAAGGGCAAAAAGAAATGGGGTCCATTTCAATTTCATGTTGATTCTAAAGTAACCGTAGTAAACAAACAGTAATGGTCATTTAAGCTTGTCGCTTTGGGTGTCTGTGGCTGCACAGATTTCATCCAGGCCACATCACATTCATTATTAACTCAAACCAGCAGCTAGAGTAGAAATGCAATCTGAAAGCCAAACAAAGTGCATAATGGCACTCTGTAGATTTACTCTGAAAAGTAAAACTAACATACGAGGGCAGCCAATGGTCAGGACAAGAGCTGAGATTCCTCTCCACTTAGTGCCTGCCCAAGCGACTTCCATCAAAAGAGATAAGAGCGTGACAAAAGGAATGCTGATGGAAATACACTTGTTTTACAACCACCTTTTTTTTGCTCGAGTATAAATATGTTTAATAAAAAACAGATTCACAAGATCATAAATCCCATCTCCATTAGCAGCCTTGAAGAAAAACACATCTGAAATAGTCACAAATGGCATCAATCAAGCAGACGCTCTTCCTGTTATGCAACGGAACATGCATTTACTCAGGAGAAGAGTCTAGAACGTTCGTGTGGCACATAAGCCAGTGCTGAGATCAATAGAATGTGTCCAATCATAATACGGCAAGTCTAAACAAAACACCAGACAGTCGTTTTATAAATTATCACAGTTTTCTTGCGCAAGATTTTTATTTGAGGAACAGCAGGGGAAACCCAAAGGAGGATTTAAAGCAGTGGAGAGTCCCCGTGATTGGGTCCAAGGTCATGAAATCAGGACACAGTTTTAAAATATGCAGTAGCCATTGTAGCAAATCAGCAGTCAGGCTCTGTCTGAAAAACCACCCTGCTTTTGTACTTCAGATGGAGACAGACTGGGATTCCCATGAATTCTCATCCTGAGCATTAATGTTAGCAATATGATGAGTAAACAGATCAGCTGGGTGGGCCTTTACCCGAGACACGTCATGATTAATTTGAGCAACAGGATGAGAAAATTTGGTTTTTATAAAAATTATGAGCAAAGAGGTTGTAATAACCCATCTGAAGTGTTTAAGAGCTACAGAGGGGGCTTATGGATGCTGCCAGCAAATCAGCAGAACATACTGTTGCTGCCATCTTGTGGACAGAAACATGAATCATAGAATCAAAAGGAATAGTTTCAACAAATTGAATCTTCAACTCACGTTTTTTCCTTTTCTGAAATACAGAAGGGAAATCTAAAAGAACATTTACTCAGCTTTCTTCTATAGTTCAAGAGATCACTGGCTGCATCCAAGAGTATATACTTCCCTACTATAAAGAAGGCATAAAAAAAAGGTACTTGAAAACAGTAGTAATGTCCAAATTCATGTGGAATACAGTACAAGACATACAGTATGTACCACTTTCATTGTGTTTTTTTTTGTCATTTTTGGACCTCGACAGACGTGGTGACTAGTCATTGTAGGCAAAAGAGCAGCTTGAAGATTTTTTTAAAGACAGAAATAAATATGGTTTGATGCAATGACAGGCAATTATGACATTTTCATTTTTGGGTGAATAATCTCTGTAAGCAAATGAGTAAGCAAGCATTTCCTTCAGGGTTGTGATGATAGACAATAGTATCGTGTATCGATGATAGTCAGAAATATCGGCTGTGGCAGATGCCTTTGACAAAAATATTTGTCAAATTAATAGATAATTTCAATAATTATAGATACCGAACAATATGAAACATTATGTAGTTGATATATTTTTTAGCTATATCGCCCAGCCCTAACTGGCGATTTCACAGGCTGACGACAGGACAATATGACTATGGAGCACACTGGGCATCACTAAATTGCTTAAACAACCAGTTGATAGACATTTTACGTGCAATGCAACATTCTTTGAGGTCTGGACTTAAAACCATTAACATAATCATGTCACATTTTACCTGCCAATTTTGGGGCCATAGGGTCTTCAGACACAGGGATAGGGCCATCGTGCACCTCATTGGCCTTTTCAGGCAACTCTGAGGCAGCCGGAGTGAAAGCGACGACAGCAGGTGTACTCTTCACCTCAACATAAGCCTGAGGACCTCCAGGCAGAGGCTTGGAGTTGTGGAAGAGGCTGGCCCAGGATTTCGGGGGGTTGGCCACAGGTACTGCAGTGGAAACGGGCGAGACTACCAGCTGAACTTCAGAGTCTAAGGAGAGAGGGGTCACAGAGGAAGCTGACTGCTCCTCGCCCGTTTCAGCCGGGTCTTGGAGTCCGTCTGCGGCTCCAGCAACCGAGGCAGTCTCTGGCAGCCCGTTAGCCTCCCCCGAGCCCTCGGCCTCCCTCTCATCAGTAGTAGCAGAAATTGTGGTTGTGAGGGTGGCCACAGCAGCATCAGGGGGAAGAGGAGATGGTGGAGAGGAGCTGTGCCCTCCGTTACCCAGGAGTACTGGACTCTCTAAGGCAGGGGGTTCTGCATGTTGCTCTGCAGTCCTGGCACTCTGTGCCACCCCGCTGCTCTGAGAGGACGAAGATGAAGTAGACAAAGAAGCTGCACCATTTCTGTCTGACAAAGAGGCAGCTCCGCTCGTCAAGTCCAATGTCAAATTGTCAGGGCTTTCACAAGTCCTCTGATGGGAAAAAGGGTCGGCTTGGGGTTTGGACGTGCTGGAGGTTACAGAATTTGGGGGGATGAGCTCAGCCTCAGCTAGCACTTCCCCTACCATGTCCTCTGAACCCAGGAGTGGAGCATTTGGAGTATGTCCGTTAACCAGGCCTGAGGCCTCCACTTCATCTGTGGCCACACCGGTGCTGTTGGAACCCTCCAGGTAATTGTAGTATCCCGGCGGTCGCTTTTTCTTTTTCTTCCGTTGTCCTAAGCCGCCCGAAACCCCATCCATGTCCGAGCAGGCCTGGTGGCTGCCCAGGACTGAGGTCTCGGAGTTGCTGCAACATAGGGAGTCGAAGTCTGCGCCATCTGGGATATCAGCGACTGCCGTGGCTGTTGAAAGGGCTTTCTGAGATGGTTGGCAGCCTAAGATGAACTCAGGGGCCTGAGGATTAAGAGTGCTGGAGACTTTGTACAGTGAGTCTTTCACTGCCACAGACTCCGCATTCATTACCTCATCCACACCAAACTCGATATGCTGGTAGTCGTCTCCTGTAGATCAAAACATCTCAGTTAGATTAACATACATGTAAAAAGGCACAACAAAACTGGAATTTCCACAGAGAAGTTCTCTATTTTAAATTAGACACAAGTTTCCGGTTCCAAATCTTAACTTGATTATTCAATAAGCTATTCTAAAGGCTAAAAATATGAACAAAGTTTTATTCCCAACAAATCATGTAGTTATTAAATCAAATACAACAAATCTGATAGGATACAACAGAAGTGGCTGTGGTACTGAACTGTGCAGACTAAGCAGTGAAGGATAGTTTGAAGTGAATGAAACAGCGTTAGTGAATGCAAGTCACAATTACTGTAAGACTGAGTCTTAAAAGTAGCCAGTAATCAGCGAAATCAAAGCACCCAGAAGTCATCATGGGAAGAAGTTCCCAAGCAGTGGATAAATGAATAGATAAGACCATATCCTCTGTTAGTATTCATTTTAAAGGTTTTATTTTAGGAAAGCATGAAGAACGAACTCATAAGCAGGTTGTGGACTGCCAAGACTGCCACGTTTTCAGGTGAAGTTAGAGGTCCTGAAAGACGGTCCATGAAGTCACATTCTTAGTCCACTTCTCGAGATGTGATGGATTTAGGAAGAGAATTTCCAGAAAAGTACAAATACAAATAAAAATGTCAAAAGTCTCCCACCAACTCCAAGCACTGCAGGTAGATGCATATATGCACCAGAGAGATGCCGGCACCTAAGCATGCAAAGCTCCAAAGATTAAATGGACAGGCAAAAATGAGAAGTAAGGGTTTAAGGTTGAAAAAGGGGAAGGTTTAGAAAGCTGTCAGTGTTTAAGACCTGAGTGTTGAGTTCTGCAACATAATCAGAAGAGTAAGGCACTGTGTAGTGGACCGAAAACTCACCGCAAACCTGCCGTCTCAATGATTCCATTATGTAAGGCACAGCAGGAGTGCAGTAACCTCCTAAATAATTGATACAGATGAGGGTGAAGGTCACAACTACCTGAGAGGGCAATATGATACTGTCTCGGGAGAGATTATTAGAACTACAGAGATTGGCATTTAGCCTAAGGAGGTTTATATTCAACTCAGTGATGAATGAGGACCATTCTACCAATTAAGGATTAGGATGTGAATAGGAAAAATTTATATTACGAATTTTGTTTTCCATGTGTGAAGATGTAAGCTACGGTCAATGCATAAAACATGAAAACCATTGTATGTGCTCATGTGGGAGTAACTGTTGTTAAGGATTTCGTAATTTATAACTCATATCTTTATTTCTGAATCAATACTTGTAGCAACATTCAAGTGAGGCTTTGATCTTACCTGAGGAATGGCTGACGCAGGAGACTTTATCATTGAATGGGGGAAGCTGATAAGAAATTTGCATGAGATTAATCACATGAAGTCAATAAAAGTAGATGTACACAAACAAACCTTTCTAACCTACAAATTTAAATGCATGTTATCTGAACAAAACACAGGTTAAATTTTTATAATATGTACTTTGGAGTGGAAGGCCAGAGTTTAATTTGCAACTAAAACAGACAGATGTAGTGGTGTGGTAGTGTGCTATGAAGTGTTGAATTTTTTTTTTTTTTTTTGTATGGAAGAAAAGGAGGGAAAAAGGTGGATGGAGAGTATGGTAGCATAACATTGGCAATGTAACATGCAAGACGGCAATGTATTTATATTTGAAGTTACATTCCCCATACCTTGTGTAACAAATTGGAGCAAGATTTAAAGTAAATTTATATGTACCATTATTATTATTAACTGACACAATAAAAGTGCAGTGTCAAATTCAATTTCAAATGATGCAACATTTGCACATTTCATTTTACATAGAAATTTGCCATTTAAATTTGCAATGAAACAAATGTATAAATTGAACACTGACTAGGGTAGATGATTTTCATTTTGTGCTAAACTGCTGCACACAAGTAGGGAAAAGTGGAAAATACAAAATACAATGTTATTTTACATAAATTAAACAAAAACAAGCTCCACCTCACCACAATATCCTTACGGTAATACAGAATTATATTACATTTAGAATAATGGTAATTACAAACAAAAAGTAAAAGTAATTACTTCTCTAAAGGTTAAAGACTGCTTTGGACAGCATAACATTTCATGTGCCTTCAAGATGCATTCACGTGTGTGAATATTTTACCTCGACGTAACAGCGGGGAGTCACAAAGAACTGATTGAACTCATCTGGGCTGAACTCCCCAAAGATGTACTGTGGAAAAAAATTAATAAAATCAAAAAGTAGTACATAATGTTCAGTGATCATGATTGGTATTGATTTTAACAATGATAATTGCAAACACAATACTTCATTGATATTATGGCATGCTGTAATATACTGAGTTGGTCTTTTTGCCATCAGAATCAGAACCACAATGAGTGCATTATGAAATTCAGCCCACTTACAGTGGGTATACATGTAGGCCTGTGGCGATATTCGATAAATCAATTAAATCGCACGATAAAAAAAAAATGAGCTCGATAATTTTTCCGGCCACGATCATTTCTTTTTTCAATTTTTATTTAAAAAAATGTAACATGTCATGATGTGGAGTTAGTCTGGAGCGCAGCCTGTGGACAGCCCGTGGCAGAAAACACCCTCTCTGATGGCACAGATGTTCCAGGAATAAAGAGATAACGTCTCGCTAGAGCTCATTTGCTTGTGGATGTTTGCGTCGCAAGTGATATTGCATTGTACTTGCACTACTGCTTTATTTTAATACCGCGTAGCATATTTTGCAAGTAACTTCGTTGCCCTTTCTGTCGAAATGGTCCCACATAGTAGCCTACTTTTCACTCGCTTCATTTGGCTTGCTCAGCTAAATATGTCTGTAGGCGTGTGGTTGCGCGTGTCAACGCACCCAGTGAGTTAACATTTAATTAATTTCAGCAATAGATTTCCACCACCGAAAAGCCCTTGCTGTAACTCTGCTACAAGATTTATTTACGAAGAAAAGTAAAAATACAAGATTTATTTACGAAGAAAAGTAAAAAAAACTTTAAAAACTTTAATTACCCATTTTTCAAAAACAACGGGGAATTTCACCCGAAGGAAGCTGATTGAGTTGGTTCTGGTGCTCTTGCATCATTCTGAAAAGTTGAGATGTTTTAACTAGATGTGGTGCGGACGCGCCTGGAAAAAATGAGCGCGTCGCACCGCGTGCGCGCCGCTTCCATTATGATCGCACATACCGCGCGTCTACATTTGAAATAAACTTGAGCGCCCAAAAGACGCGATATGTGAACGGCTCGTTAATCGGTCAAAATGTTTACTTTCGGTTAACGGTTAAACGTTCAATATGATCATCCCTAACTGGCATATAAACATTGCTCGGAATCTGCCATAAAAGCTCTCTCTCTCGTCCTTGGTGGACATAGACGACAATTCACTTTTGCTTTATTTGAACAAAGCTTCATGCTGGAGAAATTATTTTTCAAAAGTTTTTATGTCTAAAGTCTAATGCTTAATATTTTTTGAAGTGCAACTTTGTTTACATCCATTTTATTTATTGATTTTGGTTGTTTTTGGTATTTATTCAAGTGCATTGTTTTAACAGAGACTGACAGTCCATTGCTTTTATTGTTTTTTGGTTGTTTTGTTCATTTATTGTGGATATTTCAAATGTTTTCCGTTTTCAGTGTTAAATATTCTTTAGAAATAAAAGTTTATTGATCTTTGAAAAGGTGTACCTGCATTAGTATGCCGTTATCATTATATTAGTTGAAACTGGTCTTAGAACGACAATATTATCGTTTATCGAAATAATTTATTGGACAATTTTATCATCCAGCAAAATTTGTTATCGTGACATGCCTATATATTATAGTATTATTTTTTTTGGCAATTTTATCTGTTGCTTTGCTGCCTGAAATGAAGATGGACACAGTTTTGTTTTATCTAGCTGTATTTACTCACAATGCAATTTATAAAAATAACACCAACATGTCTATTGGACAATTTTATCGTCCAGCAAAATTTGTTATCGTGACACGCCTATGTGTCAGCACATTGTTGAACCACCTTTTGCTTTAATTGCAGCCTTTAGTCTGTTGGCATTTGTTTCTACTAACTTTGCAATATTTGCCCACTCTTCTTTGCAGAACTGCTTAAGTTCAGTTAAATTTGATTGTGAGTGTTTGTGGACTGCAGTGTTCAAGTCATTCCACAGATTTTCAAGGAGTTTAAGTCTGGGCTCTGACGAGGCCATGCAAGAACATTCACCTTTTTCTCCTTGAACCACTGCGTGCTTTGGGTCATTTTCATGTTCGAAGGTAAACCTTTTTACCATTGACAACTTTCTGGCAGAGGGCATCAGATTTGCCTCAAGAATTTGATGGTATTTTACCTAGGGATGGTTATCATTAAGGTTTTAATGGTATTACTACTCTTACCAATACTGCTTATGGATCCGGTACTTTAGCGGTATTCTTACCATTAGGGGTTCGCTGATCCGATCCTCCGTATTGGTATTGCTCCGATATTGCCATTTTCTGCCGGATCGGGTATCAGTCAGATAAGATCGATCCAAATCCAATATTCAGCATATATTATTATTAGTATAGTGTTATTATTAGGCCCCACGAAAGGCACAAAAACATTATAAAGCACCATAAAGTTTTCGTGCCCTATATTTCAAGTGTTCTGAGACTGTTCCATAGTTCAATGTAAAGTACAGATGAACGTTTAAGTTGTTAAATACAAATTTACGTAAACTCTTCTCTCTGCTGCGGCTGCGAGTCATCCTCCATTCAGTGTTCAAACTGTGAAAAAAAATGAAACTCTACAAGATGATTCAATGTTCCTATACTTGATCTGTAGATAAAGATCAATGGTTTTGCACAAAAGGACTTTATTTTGCTTTATCGTGCTGTTTTTAAAGCATGTTACTTTCTACCAGGAGTCTGTTAGATCACAACACTGGAGTAGAGAGCTCTACGAATTGTTCTTCATGCGCACAGTAACTGAAGTTTAAAACGGTTGAAAGAAAAGCTCAAACTATCACACAGATATAATACACTACTCATCAAAATCCTCTTCCCTTTGTGCTTTGGACTTTTCTATGCAGAGTGCTGCGCGCTGTGTTGTCTCAAGCACATCATTCTGCACATGGGATGCGCATAAGCACTTTGTGGCACTCTGTATAGGAGCCTTTCATGTTATAATACTCTTGCGCAATGAAACATTAAAGGGATAGTTCACCCAAAAATGAAAATTTTGTGTTTATCTGCTTACCCCCAGGGCATCTAAGATTTAGGTGACTGTTTCTTCAGTAGAACACAAACTAAGATTTTTATCTCAGACCATTGCAGTCTGTCAGTCTTATAATGGAGGTGAATGGGAATCACAGCTAAAACATACAATAAAAAAAATATTGGATTTGGGTGAGATTAAAAGTTAAAAAATAAAAAAAAAAAAACAATCGGTCTATGCAAGAAACTCAACAGTATTTATATCTTTTTTTTTTTTTTTTTTTTTTACCTCTGATGTAGGGCTGAACGATTTTGAAAAAATCTAATTGTGATATTTGACCAATATTGCGATTTAATATTTGATTATTTTTAAAGCTCTTTGTGTTCTGTAATCAACAAAGACAAGCTAAAAATAATTGTATAGTATGACCATCTCAATATTAGATAGATTAAACAGAAATGTTCTTTTTTGTAGGCCAGGCCTATGTTACAATGAAATTAGGTGATGCATGAATTGATATGAATGACATTTTTATTAAACAACTACAATCACAGTAGTATATTGACTGATTTGTTGAACTTCCAACTAGAGATCGACCGATATGGGTTTTTCTATAGCCGATGCCGATATTTAGAGGTCAGGGTCAGCCGATGGCCGATATCTGCTGCCGATTTTTAGGGCCGATATCTTGAAGTTTTCCCCCTCATTTGCATGCTAAAATGTCACACTAATAATAAGTGGATGCATATAATTTCTAAAAATTATCATTTATTGAGCACTGACTTGAACCATCTCTCGAATCTTAATTTTGTGCACTGCACGGTATTACAAATAATAAAAAAAAAATTCTAAAGTTAACCAAACAAATCAATAAACTGACCAAGTATTAAATATATAAAAATTAGAGCATTTATCAAGCAGAATTTTTCAAGTTTGTTGGAACATAAATGTAAACTTAAATATACATTTAAATAAAATAAATAAAATTGTATAAATAAAAAATCAATTAAACTGAAAAATATAAATAAAAAAATAATATATATAAAAAATAAATAATAGTAGTGCTGCAAACACACTAGCAACCAGCAACATTTGTGTTTGATATAAATGACACAGAACATCTAAAGTGCATTCTAACTTCAAACTTACATCGCAGTCTGTTCATTATTAAGATTAAGTCGGGTCACAGTAAACATATAAAAGGTTACACTGGTCAGTTTAAATAGACCGTAGTATACCGGTCCACTCTGCTGTTATGCCAAGGAGGTTTTTGCTCATGTGAAGAGGATGATCTTTTCCGTCTAGTTTACATTAAAAAAAATAAAAAATATTATAGTTTAACATTCAGATACATTGCGAATATGGAAACATTTGGGTATGTGCAGAACGAGACGTGAGCAACAACCTCCAAATACATCTAGCCAAACCCGCACGCGCTCGTCCTCGTCTGCATGCACACACCCACTGTCACGATCTAATGCACTGTAAATGCAGGATTTTTAAAAAAAACAAATAGGCCTGGCTACCAGAATGCAAAATTTCAAAATCGAATATTTTGCAGAACAGGATCAAATAAAGTACTGGTCATTAATACTCGCATAAAATGTTTAATGTGAAAAAAGTGGTTCACTGACTGCGCAGCACAGCCACAAGCGCCACAGTTACGTTTTGGGATAATTTTATTTTTAATACTATAGTGTCATTTGAAAACATTGCAATTGCGTTTTAAAATACAACGAGCACCACGAAACCATTTAAAGAGGCGCGTTCAGCGGTCTCCTTGAAGAGAATCAGTCAGCTAAGTAAAATGATCTCAAATGTGCAGCGCGCTCCCTTCATTTTATCAAATGATCATAATCACATATTCATTTTACAGTCCTGCTACTAGCATTTTATTCAGACTAAAACCCCTTAAATTCGGGTGAGAAATCTTTTTTTCCGAGTGGCTTTTGCACATAATAATAATACCGCTGCAGACGCATTTTGCAGCATTAAGCTTATTCATTGATTGTTAATTTAAACGACGATCGATCATGAAAATGATCAAATATTGACATCCCTAAATGCAAATGAGTTGGATGGAAACCTGGCTATTGTCTGCATCAATCCATGCTTCCGAACAAATGTCATTCACCGTTCTGTGCTGCTCCAGGACAGCTGTCTCTTCGAGCACGGTGCTGTCTGTGAGCGGGGCAGAGTAACGCTGCAGTGTTTGTGAGAGCTGCCACCTTCTCCACCCCATTTACAGAGTGAAATTCTCTGAGTACCTTTATCTCCCAGGACTGTTGTTGAATCTTCCAAAAGTTTTGGCTTGGGGTCCTTCACATGCGGCAGCAGCACTTTCCACCGCACCAATAACACGGGGCTGCCCGCCGACGTGCCTGAATTTAAATCGGCGCTACTAAACACGATGCCGATATATAAAAAAATGACAAATATCGGCCCGATATATCGGCCGACCTCTACTTCCAACCTTGTAAGGATGTAATAATTATGACAACATACTGCACTGACAAATAAGCCTGGTTTAAACATTAATATGAAGGTCAGTAACAAATTACACAAACTAAAGTAGATTGCAGAAATATAAAAACAAATCTGTTGCTTTACCACAGTACTTTAGGTAATTCAAAGTCACTGTAATAAACATGTAAACGTGGACTGCACGTTTTAAACACGGTCTGTTAACTTCAGACCAGTGGTTCTCAACCTTTTTTGGTCTCGCCAAATAATTTCACTAAACGTTATGGAAAATTGATGCTTTAATTAAAAAAAAAAAAAATACCTACAGGGAAAAAAAACACCTGCATCGCTTGAAACATTGAAAATTAGCATAAAGAAAATAACTTATTATTCTCTGTTATTTGTTTATTGTGGGTTTCATGCTGTCCGCTAAAGGCATAGGACACACACAGGCTTTCCTCCTCACCAACGACATTAAACACCATGTCTACACTGGACGCGAGCAGCAGAATACAGTAGAACCCAATGGCGCTGTCTACACTGGATGCGGTACGGCGCAACAAAACCCAACATTGAACTGATGCCTTGTTCTATTTATAATGTACTGTGACAAAATTAAGATGATTTGCAACGGTTGCTTTGTCACGTCAAGTGTACAGTAGAGCGGTTGCAGCGCAAAGCGACAACTGTAGCGTCCGGTACAGACAGTGAGTGAAGCCGAGAGCAAGATATGCCACGTCATATTTTCTTCATTTAGCTTTTGAAGGACATGCATCTGCCTGGGTCTGTGCGACATCTATGGCTTTCCTCTTCCCTTTCTTTGGTTTTTGAAGTAATTTTTTCTTCATTTGGCTTTTGAAGGACATGCATATTTTAAGGTCAAAGTCTTCCGTAATGAAACGCACCGTAACACTGTTACTGTTTGAGTAATTTCAATGTGCCGTTTTGAAGTACGTTCATTTATATTATATACGCTTTCAAATGTTTCTGCGCGTAGCGTGCCAGGGTTGCCAGGTTTTCACAACAAAACCTGCCCAACTGCTATTCAAAACTAGCCCAATCACGTTTCAAGGGGGGTCCACTGGTATTCCAGGGGGTAAAATACACATTTTATAGAGGGGTTCCCCAAACTGCAGACTTTGCAACACATGCTGACTTGATGCTTCCTAAAACTAAACATTACACATTAATGAATAAATCTTTATAAAATTATTTAATTTACAAGTGTCATCGTTTGTAATTTTTTACTTAAATGTAAGCTATAGCTTCTGACCTTTAAATCTTGTGATTTTATGACATCAATTAATAAGAAACACAATCGTAATGTTATTTGTGTGGTTGCTGCCGCTACTGCACACGCTAGTGACTGTTTACTATCGCACACTGGACACGTCATTCTGTACTTGCTTTCTCAGATTAAATGCAGCGATCCAAAATAATAAATCTAATCACCATTCATTCTAAAATCACCATTTCATATCTGGCCAATGCCGATATTTGCATTTTAAGCCATTTATCGGCTGATTCAGATAACGTTCCGATAATATCGTGTATCCATAATGTAATTATTTTCTGACATGTTGGTGTTATCTTTCATTAGGATGTTATAAGTTGCATTGAGTAAATACAGATGGATAAACCAAAACGGTGTTCGTCTTCATTCCAGGCTGCAAAGCAACAAAATCTGATTATTTTTAATGATTCTTTTCTATGCCCACTGTATTTATTAAAACACAAAGCACTGTGTATGAGGGGTATGAGAGGACATGGCAGCCATCATTACTGCATGATTGCAACATCAGGTTGGGTAAAAGTAAAAAGAGTTGGAAAGTGATGAGTCATGCAGCATGGCAATATGGCTCCCTTGTGTCCCACTTTACAGGGCAAAGCAATGGCAGAGAGAGACCCTTCAAGCACTCACTCTGGCCAATGTGTAACATTGTTTGAGCACAGACATTTAAACATTACTGAATATATTGTGAAGATTTTTACATCGACAGTTTTTAGTGTGCTGACATGCCACAACCTGTGATCTGACTTTAATCCCTCAGACTAAAATACTCCAGATGAATTGAAAATGTAGCTTACAACAGAACAAGTCAGAGAGGTTTAATGATATTGAACAATGCATCAAATATGCGCCTATTCATTAACTGTGTTCTGTACACTGAATGCAAAATACAAAGTGAAAAGCATTGGAACATGTTGATCTTTTACCACGTCAATATATTTTCCAATGCTACTCATGGGTCAAGATGCCATCTGTAATCGACACTGATTACTGTCAGTCTTCTGACTTCCAAATACCACAACTTCAATTGCATATTAGTCATGCTCATTTTTCACAAAAACAAGTCTTCTCTCCTGATGTGTGATACTGGTCAGATGAGAAAAATTTAATGCTCCAAGTGAACAAAGATTTTTATCTCATGGGATATTAGACCATTTCATCTCAAATGATGCATGACACATTTGAAGCAGAAGAACGGGAAAACTTGGAATGTGCAAAAACAAATTCTTAAAAAATGATTGACTACTTGATTAGTGTATCTTAAGCAAGATTAGGCCGATCACGTTTCTAAGTGTGTTCACAAAAAGCAGCTGGACAGCAAAACTGAACTGATCAAAATATAGGGGTCCCAGAGGTATTTTAAATTTAACTTTAACCTGACACAATGTCTTAAAGCAATGCTCATGAATCATGTATGTTCTGCGTGTCTCTGTGTGAATGAAATGCACAGACACACAGTTTTGTCCACTGCTCACATACTCAAGTGTGCATGATACGCACGGTTTTCAGTGTCTGCCGACTCACTATATGAGGACAGGAACTTCATCTCTCTGAGTCACTTCATGATCATTTAGCAGTTTCATTTGAGAAAACTATTATCATAACAGTCTACATGGCAAACTGTAGGGGTGGTTAATCTGTCTGATTTCCCGATTCGATTACGATTATTGAAGTCCCGATTCGATTACAGTCGATTTTCGATTATTAACGATTCTCGATTAATGATTATTGATTTTCCATTTCACAACAGTAAACGAAAATACACTACAAAGTGATTGCAGTATTAAAAAAAAGTCAGCTACTGAATTACTTAACTCTTTTATTGAGTAACAACAGCTCAAAGCACTTTCTGTGTCGTGTAGTTATAACTTTGTATGTAGCGTATGTTCTGTAGAACACAGAAATGAATACATCACATTGTGTTGTGACTCATCAAGTTGAACTAAACAATAACAAATAAATAAAAGGCTTATTTCCTTTAGGAAGTAGATCAGAACCAACATACTGTAGAAATTGGACAATTTTCTTCTAGAAAGACAACGTGTTCAGGTGGAGGAAGACTGCAGGTTGCAGTCGAAACATGTCAAGGTAAAGAAAAAGTTTTTTCTCCACCTGAACACCTTGTCGTTCTAGAAGAAAGTTGTCCAATTTAATCATTAAGAAGACAAAATGAACATTTTTGAACAACTTACTGTAGCTTTAGCTTATATACTGTACTGTAGAACACAGTGACAAAATGCAACACACTAACTTGTGAGCAATCAAGTTGTACTGAACATTCATCGCTCTGGAATGACCAGATTCTTATGGAGGAAGACCAGCTGGTCAACATGTTGTGGCGTGAGTGTGCTCCGTTGTGCTGACACAATGTATACATAAATATCTTTTGGCCAGCTTAGCTAGGAGACATGTAAAACGGGAGCGTGTCCAACGGCGCTGTGTTTACCGACAACAATGACAGAAACAGTGGCGATCCGACGCAGCCGAGTAACAGCTCGCAGCCGGCTGCTACCGGAGCACCAGCAGCCGATCGCTTAGCGGTTTCCCCGTCGGAGTTTCCCAACAGTGACGACTCCAAGCGAGGTAGAGGGAGACCCAAAAAAGAGCCCACAACAGTGCCGATCACTTACAATAACAGCACTGCTCAAAACGAAAATGAGGGCATTTTCTCGTGCGGGGTTTGTGGTAAGATGTTTCCAGACGACGTCCAGTTGAGAAACCACGAGACGCAGCACGGGACGTTCACCGGTGGCGTGAGCACGGGAGTGGAGCTGGTTGCTGTGGACGGCCCGACGATGTTTCAGGAAAACTGTCTGCCCGCGGACAACCGTAAACGCGAGAGAACGAGACTACACGTCGCCTGTGATCTGTGCGGGAAGGTCTTCCGAGATGTCTACCACCTCAACCGGCACAAACTGTCACATTCGGGCGAGAAACCGTACGCGTGTCCGGTGTGCGGGCTGCGCTTCAAACGCAAGGATAGGATAGGATGTCTTACCATGTGCGGTCTCACGATCGTGGTGGATCGGTTGGTTGCTCGTTCCTGGTTCTTCCATTTTACACACCTGCTCTGGCTGCCGTTACACGCGCTTGCTAACTGGAACTGGGCGCGTTCGTGACGTTCAACTCCCGGTATAACATTTTTTACAAAATAAATTAATGCAAATTTAAAAAAAAAAAAATACATAAAAAAATTGATTTTTGAAATTTTATAATCGATTCATACTCATTCATAACATACTCGCGATTAATCAATAATCTATTTTTTTTCACCACCCCTAGCAAACTGTCAAAAAAAGTTTGGTTTAACTTGAAGAAATTGTGACAGAAATACCTGTATTATTGTACACAACAATTTACATCTCTATTAGTGCTGCACAATTAATCAAATTTCTACTCTCGATTACAATTATGGATGCCACAATTACGTAATCGTTCAAAGTGACAATTGTTCAAAGTCCACTAATGTTATTCTGTGTGCTTAAAATGCGTTTTTTCTTTCTACATGTTATCTTAAGGGTTTTTCCCATTTTTTATTTTTTTTAGTATAACATTATAATACCATTCATATTTTTACTTTTTTCTAATTTAAATAAGAAACCAATCTGATGTATAGTTGACATTTGAGGCTTAATACTATAGAAAAGCACTAAAAGTTTTTCAGTTGGAGGGTTTTCAGCTTGGTTATTTTCATATAAAAATACAGCATGCAGTTGCATCAAACAATGGTATAAACATCAATGTAAATTGTGCTAATTGTAATTAATAATCGCAATTACAATTTCAAGGGAATAATCATCAATTATAATTTGTCAATCATGCAGCCCTAATCTCGATGTAATAGACTTCTACTACTACTACTAGGGCTGCATGATATATCGTTTCAGCATCGATATCGCGATGTGCGCATCCGCGATAGTCACATCGCAGGATCTGCAAAGTTTAGTATACTGATTATGATTTATACTGATCGTTTTCTTTGCTCACACAGACAGTCACAAAGTCTACACTGGACACGACAAAGCGACCATTACAAATCATTTGAACTTTGTGTCAGTAAGTCCAAAAAAAAAAAAAAAAAAAAAAAAACTCTGCATCAGTTGACTGTCAGCTTAACATCATCTATCGTCTAGTAATTTATAGACTAATTTTCATTTTTGGGTGAACTAACCCTTTTAAAGTTCTGCATAATTAAGGGTGCAGGCTTATTATATGATAGGGATGCATAGTCACATATCAAGCACATGTAGCGCTTCTGAGAACAAAGAAAAACAGAATAAAATTAATTTTAAAAAATAGGCTTACATTAAAAAAAAAATTCACTTAAATTAAGATGAAAAAAATGAAAACACACTGCATCCCATGCGCTTTTAAGAAACAAATGTTTTCTCATCATACAAAAATAAATAGCAGGCCTACCCTCGGTGCACAACTTGTCTAGTTTATATTTTAAAAAATTAATGTCTATGCCTATGTGCTGTAGGGCATAGTCTGGAGCACAACGCTTCAGAAAAAAAAAAAAAAAAAAAAAAAAAAAACCTTTCTGCAGTGTTGAGTCTTGAAGCCAAGCACTGACATATCTGTTGATTTCAACACAATGGCCAGTGTTTCGTTCAGTGTTTCTGAGTTGTGCATGTTCACGAATCCTCTCATTAGAACAAACAAAACGTACACACAATGTAAATAAGAGATTAATAGTGCAGTAGTGTAAAACTGAATATAACGGAACTTTGTGAGATAACCGATGAGTGACAGCTTTTTAATGATAATAAGCGGAAGCGCTCTGTGCATTCTTTCTAGGCTATAACCCATTCAGAATCTGAAAACATTCACTCACATATTCACTCTCTGATAACCGCTTACACAATATTGCCTTTTGCCATTGTGTTGCCTACTATTTCAATTAAGCGAAAGTGGAGCAGGTGCTTGTGCAACGGAATATGTCTGTAGGCATGTGTGGTTGCACGTATCGACACGCCATTGTGAGTTGACATACGTTTAGAATATTTTTCTTTACTGCAGCAAACGCAAATAAAATAAATACTTTTAAAAACTTTTAAACAGTTTAACATTGTATTAATCAGTCAAAGTTCTTACTTTCGGTTAACGGTTTATCCGTCCATAAGAGCCTCCAAATGATTTTAGTTGAAGCCCTAGGGTAAGAGTAAGAATGAGTGAGAAAGATCTTGAAGTAACTGTTATTACTAAAGGTTTTCTTAAGCAAGTCTGGTAACTGGTTGCAGGCCTACAGACTTCAGCTGTCTTGTGAGTACTTGTCTTAATACATAGCATCTGGTCCTATAATGGGCAGACCACACTGTAGATAACCTGCTTCCTCTGTGAAGGGTATAATTACCTTAATCCTACAAGCACTAACAGCGTAACTGAAAAACTCTTGCACTTAGTTAAGACTAATCACTACACACCATTACCATTAAGCAACTATACAATTGTTTTAAAAAGCTTACATTTCAGTAACTTCATGTTCATACCAGTCTTTAGGGGAACTGAAAGTGTAAGAGATGAAAAACTCAACAGGCTCTGCAAGCATGCACATAATAGCCCTTCACATTCACAACTAACTGCATGAAAAGGCAGAGCAAGAAAAAAAAAAAAGAAACTGCAGTTCAAGCACATGTAACTGTTTTCAAATCACAGACGTACACTGCTGAACTGGCACCACACGGGACAAACAGCATGCCGTAATCCAATGGCCTCTGGATGGCGAGTACAATCACAACAGAAAGAATGTCTCTTTGCTCGTTTCCACAGGCGTGCCGCACGTACCACACTAAGCTCCCCATCGCTGTTCATTTGGACTGGGGATTACCACAAATTAGCCATCTGCATTATTTCAACATGCTCTGGTGATAACACACTGACACACACCGTTTCGTGAATCAGAAAGAGCCATGGGTGACACTCACGCAACAAATCGAAGTGTTAAAGTCACCATGAAATCAAAATGGACTTATTAGTTTATGGAATAATGCAAAGATTATAAATGATTTATCCACACATACTTAAAACTCACATGCCCTCATAACCTTTAATCAAAAAATATTTCTTCCACTTCAGCTTCCCAAACAACATCTCTTCCTGATGACGTTTGCACCGGTTCGAGGGCAGGACAAAAATCCCACTATTCCAGCAACCTGTCACTCACATGAGTTCGCAGCAATTAGCAAACGAGAACAATCCAATCAATACTGGATAGACGAAATGAAGTCCAGGCCTACATTACTTGTTTCACTCAGATATACCTCATAATAGGGGAGAAAAGGCGATCACTTCTGACGTCTGTTCCATGCTGACTTCAACAGGATGCATTAATATGCAACACGTTAATTTAAGTAGTTTTGAGAACTTTAAATGTGATTATATTCCAGTACGTTAATTTGATAAACCACATTTATGAAGACAAAGCAGGAGCTGCTGTGAATGTGGTTTAATTTAAAATGTGTTAATTCCCTCACAGATAAGTACAAACCAGAGGAGTTACTGGATTTTCTGGTTTCAGACCTTCCATTAAAAAAAAAGAAAAAAAAATGCTGCATAACGAGTTCTTCCGTCACCATAAACGACCATTGCCACATCCAAATGCTTTCAGATATTGCCTTTCTTAGCATGCTGTGGCAAGACAATTATATTGCTCAGGCAGGGCTCTACACCTAATTTTCTTCTTAGGAGCAGTAAAAAAAAAAAAATAATAATAATAATAATAATAATTCAGGAGCACCCTCTGATCAATAAAAAAAAATAGCTTTCCCAATATGAGGTTATATTTGACTCCTTAAAGTGGATTACAGGGTCATTGTTTTTTACCTTTGTAATGTCATTTATCTAAATTTAGCAAAAGCATGTCTTCATGTCAAATTCAAAAATTAATTTTTTATAGGCTTTCAAAATTTCTAACCAAAACAATAGAATAAGTACAAGTAGAAGAAGAATAAATTACCAATCAAATGAAATCAGTATCAAAATTAATTTGTACTACAGAGGTGGTACAGAGGAACACAAAAATGGCTTGTAGGTATATTTTCAAATGTTTAATGAGGCTCAGAGGCGGCATGAGTGCAATTAAATTAATAAATTCAAGTTGAGATTAATGTTTGAAATATAAAATTTTGAATATAGAAATATTAAATGATTTAAATAACTGAAATGATACTTTAAAAATGAAACAAACTAAACCTGCCAGTAGGTGGCGGCAAACTACTATTTTGTCACTGAATCAATCATTCAATTGATTTGTTCAAACAACTGATTCGTTCAGGAACAAATCAAGTGACTGTCTTTATGAATGGGTAATTGACTCATTGACTCATTCATTCATAAACTAAACACCACTGTGCTTGTTTGGAGATGAGCTCAGCTGTGACTTTGTTTGAAACTATTTTCATTGACAATAGAGCAAAATCAACGAATAGTGTTGAAGTCGGGCAACGTCGGTCACTTAATATTAACTTCTTGTTTATTGAACTGTTGTATTAAATCAATATCACATTTGCAAACTTACATAAAGGGATAGTTCACCTACAGTTGCTGGTCCCCTTTGACTTGCATACTGTTTTTTCCCATACCATGGAAGTCAATGGGGACTAGCAACTAGGGTTGGGCAATGTCTACAAAATTGGCATCTGACGTGGTCTACAGTGAAACATCGCGATGGACAATGACATTGGGATGTGTGTGTGGGGGGGGGGGGGGGGGGGGGGGGCTGAAGCGTGAATCCGTATTCAGATGCTAACGGTTGCCTGTTACATTACAGTACATAAAATCTCACTTGCCACATAAATAGAGTGAGTAGAGATGACTGAGGACAATGGCGAATGATTTGCAGATCCTGAGCACCACTGACAAACATATAATCTTGTAAAATGTGTTGTAAGTACTGCTGCTCCATAGTATAAACAGTATGCTCGATCGCAAATCTCAAAAGTGAAACTAAAAAGCGATCGTGCATTCAAAAGCAGTTTCAATGCAAGGCCTAAAAGCGGCTCCCTGATGCCCGCAATTTATATACAGTACAATTACCCAATGATATAACTGCTAGAGAAATTATTAAAATATGTATTTTCCTCCCATCTTGTATTTATTCCCTTCAGGGGTTCCGTATACAAGTCGTTTTCTTTTTGAACATGATATTGGGATGCAGCGGATTGCGGTGGGAATCATGATGATGGCTGTCATCGTCTATCGACCCAACCCTATTAGCAACTGAAGGAGAACTATTCCTTTAATCATTAAAAGCAGTCCCTCACCTGTCACAAAGTTCCACTATTATGAACAAAGCTCTCAAGACTGCACAATGAATCTCTTATTTACATTGTGCCTACACGTTGTTTGTTATAATGAGAGAATTTGTGAGCTTGCATTACTCAGCACTGAACAAAACTCTGGTGTTTTGAGCACTGAGTGGATTCTGATTAACATCGCGTTCAAGGAATCAACAGATGTGTGTCTGTGATACATTACTCAACGCTGCAAAAATACGCAAATAGAGACTTTTGAAGCTCCACTGCGCTCAAACACAAATATGCTGATTGGGTCAGTCGCACTGGTGCTCCTAAATATTTTTCATAATCGCACCGCACGCAGTCGTTTTCAGTCGCAAATGTGACTGAAATGGTTGCATTGTAGAGCCCTGTCAGACCAGCAGTATAGTGAGAAAGTCAATTCAATGCAGGTCAAGCGTCACACAAATCAAATCCGATGTACAACCAAGTACTGATTCAACATATCTATGTATCCCCTAATGCTTCTTTAGAGCAAAAAATCTCCAATCATGCAAAACTTAAATGAGGACCTATATACACATTTAGAATGAGATGAAGTTTTTATTTTAATGCTGCTAGCCATAAATCCTGTTGCACGGTTTCATTTGTGGTGCCATCATCCCACATGCCAGCTCACTGAGCTTTTAAAGCAGATGTCATCATACTTGGAGAGTGCCCATCAGCTGCCTGCATATATTTTTACTTTATTTCATCTATAACAAACTACAACTGAGGGATATCCTCTAAACTTGGCACTTTATAATCTGCCCCACCCAGAATTGCAATGCATCCAACTTCCATTTTCATGGCGCTTCTTTCATTACAAGACTTGTCTTCAAATTCATCTCACATAATCAATCAAACACTGCCTAATCCTTGCAAACATTGTTTTGCAAAGACTGTCACACACCAGTAATAGACACATCAGTTCACAAAGCTTTGTAACGGTCGAAAGTGTGACCAACGCCAAGGGAATCTGAGGGTACAGAGCAGCATGCATGTCAAGCATGCACTTGAGTAAGTCGGAAACTATTGTTTACGCAAAGTGGGATTCCAACAAGGCTGTGAATTTATTCTAAATCATACTTACCTCAACTTCTGTTTGACGTTTGTGTATGCAGTCTTAGCAGTTACAGTTAGTCAACGTAAACCAGTCTTACTAAAAATACTGCAGCAGTGCATTAGTGTTCAACCGATATGGCTTTTTTTGAAGACCGATGCCAATATCTTAGAGCAGGGTGGCCGATGGCCTTTATAAAGCTGATTTAACACACTATTTAAAGGGTTAGTTCAACCAAATATTAAAATTATGTCATTAATGACTCACCCTCATGCCGTTTCAAACCCTTAAGACCTCTGTTCATCTTCGGAACACAGTTTAAGATATTTTAGATTTAGTCCGAGAGCTTTTTGATCCTCCATTGAAAATGTATGTACGGTATACTGTCCATGTCCAGAAAGGTAATAAAAACATCATCAAAGTAGTCCATGTGACATCAGAGGGTCCGTTGGAATTTATAGAAGCATCGAAAATACATTTTGGTCCAAAAATAACAAATTACGACTTTATTCAGGATGGTCTTCTCTTCCGGGTCTGTTGTGAACGCGACTGCTGTGACTGTTGACGTACGACGCTGCTGACGTGCCCCCAATAACAAAAAACACGTCAGCAGCGTCACTGCATTGTTGTGAACGCGCTCAATTTACGCACTTTAATTTGAAAATAAGTTGCAATGAAGTTATTTCAAATATCTACTAAATAATCATTTAAAATTAGTTACTATGAAAAAAAAATTAATTAGATTAATATATGAGCAACTAAACTTGTGTTTGATCATTTTGATCCAGAGATATTTTTTCCATTGAAATTGCTAGTTTTTATCACAATGGACTACAACTTATTAACTTTAGTCACACTGGGTATGACAACTTCCCAAAAAAATAGGGATAATTTTTCTATTTTTGGAGATTTTTTTTATCCCACCTTGTTACACTTGTGGTGTTCCTGGTTAAAAATGGCCAATTTTCAGCCCAAGTTTTAATTCTGTAATCCTATTATAGTATTTTTCACCATTAAAGAAACTGTCCTTTGCACAAATTTTTTGGAAAAAAAAAAGAAAAGAAAAAAACCGGGGGAACACTAATTTTATATACAGCAAATAGTGAATGTGAAAAGAATATGACAAACTCTCCCGTTCCTATCAAATTCGCACAGACGGACCATCACGCACATGTTTTTTTATGCAGGCTACAAATGCAGACTTCAGAGGATCTAATTGCAGGCTTCGCCAAAGTCTAAAGGAATTAAATATTTATTAGATATTCCAAGGCGACTTTAAATATTATTAATATGTAACTACTATAGTGTTTACCTTTCTATAACTAATAAAAGAAAGGCAAACACTGCAACACTTTTACATGTATACGCTTGCTTTATTTGCTTTAATTTGGTCTAATAAGATGACGACAAAGATAGTGAATGACAGGATCTTCAGTGCATCTGATGTTCCAAGTGCTGTCAAAACAAGTGTTTTTTGTTTTTAAAGAAAGCTGAATATAGGTTGATATATTGACCTTGGCGATATATCGGTCAACCACGAGTGCCTCTTCACATCTAAGAGAACTTCGCTATGAACACGGCAGTGACAGTATGACATGTGAATGAGAAACCTAACAATACTGTAAGAATCATATAAAGCTACTTTTAAAATTAAACCAGGTGAAACAAAAACATGCCAAAATTAAGAGTAATAACCATATTCTTCTAACAAGCAGCCTGGCTAACTAACACTTTGACAGGATATTGTGCTTCATATATATATATATATATATATATATATATATATATATATATATATATATATATATATATATATATATAGAGAGAGAGAGAGAGAGAGAGAGAGAGAGAGAGAGAGAGAGAGAGAGAGAGAGAGAGATTGCTTATTACAGCACTTAATAGTAGCCAAGCATTTTCCAGTGACAAGAAATACTCATAACTTTACACATTTAAGAAACTGTCCCCATTTCAACCAAATGGCAACCCAATACAAGGTTGGGTTCAACTTTATGGAAATGATAAACTTGAAGACAATACATTATTTACACACACACACACACGACAGTCCATATATATAGAGCATTAAACAATTAATATAGTCAGGACTTTTAGGAAAGCACTATTGAGAGGTTATCGTTCAGCATGTGGCTAACAGAGCTACAATGATGTAGCATCTAACGCTACATGTACTGCACGGTGCCTCGTTTAAAGCAAGCAGCCTTCAAAACCCGTGTAACACACTCTGATAGTGCCGGACTGTCACTGGAGATGTTATGGATGCCATGTGCGCAATAAACAAACGAAAAACTCAAACGAAAGAGTTTGAATGAGGTTGAAGACAGGAAGCGATACCGCCCCCAATCAACAGGCCTCTCTCACTACATTAGCCGCACGAGATACGACTTATTTCAACTCGCTTGAACTAAAGACGCCTCGCAGAAACGCTTCATGCTTTCTTACTGTACTCAGCGGAGCGCGGTAGACGCGGAATATCCGATAGAAGCGTCGCCAAAAGCGCGCTGAGGGAAAACGTTCGCCCGCTAATGACCGTTATTAAAGGAGCGCGCCCGCGTGGCCAGGCCGCTGCAGCAGAAACGCACAAACTCGTGGCCGAAAACACACGCTCGGAGCAAAGACACGCACGCGGCATCCTGACCGCTGAATATCGCCCACAAAGTGCACTCCAGGCGACATTATGATCTTAAACGTGATGTAAAAAGAGGGAGAGGCGTTTTCCTACCTGGTTACCGTGCGAAGCCATGCTCGCGGTGAGATTTCTCCACAATCACAGGATGAATGCCCTCTCGGGGGGGAGGTGAGTTTGTAGTACTTGGTATTACCGGTAAACACCTACTGTGACATGGTTTCCATTTTGCTATGGTCTGTCATACGGTGGTTTTACTCGGGTTTAGTGCCGCTACTCCTGCATATCACGCCGTTTCCCCCACCGTCGCAGCCATCTTTATCTCGCGCCCGCGCGCGCGCGCCCTTCTCAACGAGCTCGTGTGCGTGCGTCGAGGGTGGGCGCGCCAAAATGACGTGCAAATTCAAACTTGTGTTGGGTTACTCTAAACATTTTATTAATATTTTTTTAACCCTTTGTGGTATGCATTATGTTCTAACCATGAAATGATATATGGCAAGGCTGTACCACAATGGAAAATGGTCAAAAAAAGTTTTCTATAAAATTATAGATTTTTTTAAAGATAAATTATAGATTTTTTTTTCTATTTAAATGCACATTTCTTTCAGAAATTGATAGATTTAAATACACGGAACTCATGCAAACCAAAAATAAGTAGATCGCTATCGTTTAACCTTCAGTGATATCTAACTCATCCCAATGGGGAAATACATTACTGCAATTACACTGTGGTACAGCATATGGAAACATTAACCAATGGGGAAATACATTACTGCAATTACACTGTGGTACAGCATATGGAAACATTAATATTTTCTCAATTTACAGTAAAACTATATTAGTCTATATATATATATAATATATATATATAATATATATATATATATATATATATATATATATATATATATATATATAATTTATTTATTTTTTATTTATTTATTTTTTCCAATGAGCCACATCAAATCGGCAGGGGCTATTAAGAAAATGTAAAGAAATTAGACAAAAATAAGAAAATAATTCAGATAAAATACAAACAAACGTGCATATTATCCTTCTGAGAACAATAACAAAAATAGGTTTTGTGAATTTTGTTGTTTTGTTAAAAACAAAACATTTCTGGAAAAAAATATATTTTATTCATGTTTTATGCTATGTCCTTTGTAGAGGATTCAAAAAAATAAATTGACATGAAAAGGCATAGCCAAAAACAATGTTTTATTTTTTCAATCGGTTTTTAGGTTTCAGGCTATTTTTAATCAAACTCTGTACAAAGATGATTCTCAACTACAGTGGTGTGAAAAAGTGTTGGCCCCTTCCTGATGTTTGTCACACTTTAATGTTTCAGATCATCAAACAAATTTAAATATTAGTCAAAGATAACACAAGTAAACACAACATGCAGTTTTTAAATGAAGGTTTTTATTAATAAGGTTAAACAAAATCCAAAACTACATGGCCCTGTGTGAAGAAGTGTTTGCCCCCCTGTTAAAACTGGTTCATCACACCTGAGTTCAATTTCTCTAGCCACACCCAGGCCTGATTACTGCCACACCTGTTCGCAATCAAGAAATCTCTTAAATAGGACCTGCCTGACAAAGTGAAGTAGACTGGTAGTACTTTTGTTCGTCATTTTGAATCCTTTTTTCTTTGGCCTTGCTGAGGAATTATAGTAGTTTTGTTGTTTTTCAAATGAAAATTTAAGAAGAAGAAGAAAAAGTGAAGTAGACTGGTAATGCTCCTATGGAGTGAGAAGAAGAAGAAGAAGAAGAAGAAGAAGAAAGAAGAAGGAAGAAGGAAGAAGGAAGAAGAAAGAAGAAAAGATCCTCAAAAGCTAGACGTCATGCCGAGATCCAAAGAAATTCAGAAACAAATGAGAAAGAAAGTATTTGAGATCTATCAGTCTGGAAAAGGTTATAAAGCCATTTCTAAAGCTTTGGAACTCCAGAGAACCACAGTGAGAGCATTTATTCACAAATGACAAAAACATGGAACAGTGGAGAACCTTCCCAGGAGTGGCCGGCTGACCAAAATTACCTCAAGAGCACAGCGATGACTCATCCAAGAGGTCACATGAGACCCCACAACAATGTCCAAAGAACTGCAGGCCTCACTTGCCTCAGTTAAGGTCAGTGTTCATGACTCCACCATACAGTAAGAAAGAGTTTTGGCAAAAATGGTCTGCATGGCAGAGTTCCAAGATAAAAACCGCTGCTGAGCAAAAAGAACATAAAGGCTCGTCTCAGTTTTGCCAGACAACATCTTGATGATCCCCAAGACTTTTGGGAAAATACTCTGTGGACTGACGAGACAAAAGTTGAACTTTTTTGGAAGGTGTGTGTCCCATTACGTCATAACAACAGTAAAATATGGTGGTGGTAGTGTGATGGTCTGGGGCTGTTTTGCTGCTTCAGGACCTGGAAGACTTGCTGTGATAAATGGAACCATGAATTCTGCTGTTTACCAAAAAACCCTGAAGGAGAATGTCCGGCCATCTGTTCGTGACCTCAAGCTGAAGCGAACTTGTGTTCTGCAGCAGATGATCCAAAACACACCAGCAAGTCCACCTCTGAATGGCTGAAGAAAAACAAAATGAAGACTTTGGAGTGGCCAAGTCCTGACCTGAATCCTATTGAGTTGCTGTGGCATGACCTTAAAAAAGCGGTTCATGCTCAAACCCTCCAATGGGGCTGAATTACAACAATTCTGCATAGATGAGTGGACCAAAGTCCTCCACAGCGCTGTAAGAGACTCATTGCAAGTTATCACAAATGCTTGATTGCAGTTGTTGCTGCTAAGGGTGGCCCAACCAGTTATTAGGTTTAGGGGGCAAACACATTTTCACACATTGCCCTGTAGTTTTGGATTGTTTTCCCTTAATAATAAAAACCTTCATTTAAAAACTGCATCGTGTGTTATCTTTTACTAATATTTAAATGTGTTTGCTCTGAATCATTAAAGTGTGATAAACATGCAAAAAAAAAAAGAAATCAGGAAGGGGGCCAACACTTTTTCACACCACTGTATATTGTGAAAGATATAAGAACGATTTGATATACTATTTTACTTCATGCAATATGTGCATAAAATGTCCATAAATTGGTATTCCCATTGTATACAACGTATCTATACATCGCAACTAATTTGCATATTAATGTGTTCTTGGGGCAAACCATGAAAAAGTTTTAAAATGGGAGTAATAACTTGACAGCATTTTCATAAGAATATCTCATATTTCATAGAAATATTGATCTATAATTTCATTTTCTATTGACTTGTGTTTCTCCAAAATGCCTGATTAACATGTTTGTCCTGCCCTCTATAAGATATATATGAAAATGATGCACTGTTTTGTAACAAAAAGTCATATTCCGATTTGAAACTCCATACCATTTTTCGGAGATGTTTTACGACAAACAATTTGAAAAATTACTCAGATTTAATAATTACAAAGAGTGCTAAATTTGATCATTCTGTCAATATCAGCCATTTTTAAACACCAAGGAGAGGGAGTGTTTCTGATCAAACCTTCAAACATTTTAAATCCCAGGATGGTAATAAATACATTGTGAAGCTGACAAATGTTTAAAGTCTTAATGGCTTTTTAAAAGAGTCTTTACTGTCAATGTCCTTGCTGGTTTCACTCAGTAAGATGACAAAAGTTAATGAATGAGTGGAGTTTAATTTTTGTGGTCCTAAAACCTGCAAGATAATTATCATTTTGAGCCATGAATTTACTCAGAAATGTCCCATGTGTTTTTTTTTTTAAATTCATGAATACATTAAGGTCTGTGGTTAATATGTTGCTAAAGACTTTCTGAATAAGAACTACAACTACCACAAGGATGTAAGCTTACCTGCATGAGGAATTGGACAACAGTGTAGTTCTTATGCACTTGTAGTTCTTTATAGCCCTTACAAATTTATTAAAAATAATTAATACAAGATTTGGCCCAAAAAGTGCTTGATTTCCTTGTACAAAATAACTTTTCTGACTGGTTCATGTTTATTCAGAAACTTTGACGTCGCGCGTATAGTGGCGTGGCGTTGTGATGCTACTGTGAGGCGGAGTCAGAGTCAGACAGGTTTCACAGGTGTGAACATCCACAACAACACAAGAAACCTGGACGAAACTTACTGCTGACTTCGTTAATTTCAGCAAAAGGTAGGCTCTGGGTTAATTAACTGGTTCATTACTGAGTTAGGCTACGTATTTGATTGACCATCTTGCGACTAGATAAAACGTTTACTTTACAAAAGTACATTTTATAAAAGTAATATGATTAAACTGAGAATATTTCTAGACTGTTTAAATATCTAAAACCACAACCACCCACATCAGTTAACTAGCAATGTGTCATGTTGGTTTCACTAGTGACCGGGGACTTTATATTCACCTGAACGTGCATCAGATTTTAAACTCATGAAATTTGTGAAACCTCCCTGTTTCTCAGGCAATGCCAGAATCAAGCCGGCATCATCATACAAGGGACAAGGACTACTCTAGTCGAGACAGGAGAGATGAAGGTGGACACGAGGACAGGATATATAGAGACGACAGTTCACGAAGCCACCGAGAGAAGCAAAGATACGCTGACACACAAAGGGACACCCGTTATAATAGGCAGGGAGTGTAAGGAGTGATTTTGATGTGCGGTTTCTCACCTACAAAATATGTATGTTCTTAGCAGAAGTATGCATGCATGCTGTGACTTTCTGCCCTGGTTGTTGTAATGTTTTCAACAGGCCCAGTTACACCGAGACATCATCTTCATACTATGATGACAGTCAACCCTATCATCATAAAGGGGCACTTTACAACCTGAGATACATCACAACAAGCAGAGGTAAACTCATTTTGAAGTTTTGTTTGTGCTGGAGAGACTATGTTGAAACAGTCTCTTGCTAATCTAGAGAAGCAGTCAAATTATCTTTTAATTTGGGGGAAAAACATGGTAGCAAACTAGGTGGAGATAGGAGAAAAGGAGTTTTCAATAAAAGTTTAATCCACAGAACCAACCAATCAACTAATCAATCAGTCACAGAGAGTGTTCACTCACTTCTGTCATTGCATTCAAACAGGGCTGCGCTTCCTGAAAGTATCATAAGAAACCATTGATGCTTTTGGGAACGGCAGCCCAGAACAATGCTTATCAGAGGACAGAAAAAACATGTTTTGTTTGAGTTATTTTTCACAATAAACCAATTGAAATTGTAGCTTGCATAGTTTGTATATTTCTGAAATCTATTGTGCTGTGCATATGTTCTTGTCCTGTAGGCATCTGTCAGGCCATGGGATTCTTCTTAATCTTGTTGATTGTCATCTGTGCTGGAGTGAACCACAGTAACTCGGGTCGGTATCGGGATATCGCCAGCTTAGGAGGTTTGTACCAGTACTATTACGGAGGAGCAAACGCATTCACCGGAGCCGAGGCGCAGAAGGTCCAGCAGCTCGAAGACCAGTTGTACCACCAAACTTCCCCTTACGTCTACAGCATGGTGGCATGCGGCGGGGCGCTGATGCTTTACGCTTGTGCCACGCTGGCCCTCTGAGTGTTTCGCATGCCCTACCGTTTCCCTCCTCTGCTGCTGGCTGAGGCTCTGCTGGATGTGCTCCTAGGTCTCGGTTTTATTCCTGCCATCGCTTTCTACTTCATAAAGCTGCAGGAGATCTACAACAACCCCATCTGTAAAGAGAGGGAAGCCATGTACAGCAGCAAAGGTCACAGAGGATTCGAGTGCAATCTCAACGGGGCGGACATAGCTGGAGGCTTGTTTGGTGTTCTGGGAATTATTATATTCCCCATAAGCGCTGTGTTGGCCATCAGAGCTTTAATAAGGGTGCGGAAGATGAAGCAGAGGCCGACAGAAGACAACAACCTGTGAGGGTTACGCCATTTAATGAAGAGATTCGAATGTGGAAAGCACAGAAGGTCCTACACAAGTGTAAATGCTTTGGTTAGTATTTTTACAGTATCAGAAGGATATATATTTTTCTATTTTTTATGTCTTTGCTTTCTCTTAAGTGTTATTATGGACTTTTGCAACAATTTTTTTTTCATATATTTTTCATAAATTAAAGGTCTTAAATTCAAAACCAAACGACTGTTTTTTGTTTTTTGCAATGTGATCAGAAGGTACAGCAAAAGTTATTTCCATATTCTAGTCATAGGGCTATTCAGGCCATAAGTTATTTTAATTTTTTTTTGTAAAAATGAATTAAAAAGTAAAGGAGATCGGTTGGAAGTTGTACTTTCAAACTTTTAAGTATTGCTAATACAACTCATTGTGTGCTCCCTAGACATTTACATTAAGAGAACATAGTGAAATATTGTGACCCCTTCAACTGATTTTCTAAGTTTTCAGTTTTTTCTTAAATCATAAATCCTGCAGGAAACTTGTATATGTTATTTACTACATATTCATCATTTAATTATGTTTGTACTGTCTTTTATGCCAGTGAGACTAGCTCACAGTTTGTAATCTAACATAATAAGCTAGATAATTTTCTTCTCTTTATATGTGCATCTATTATATAGGTACTAAAATATTTTAAGACATGCGCATCAGTTATGCACATATACATCTCATATAGAACGTCTGAGACATTAAAGACACGTGTTTCACAGTAAAAATTTTATTGCTACTTGGCTGAAAAGTTAATTAAAAATACAGCTTTCTGCTAAAAAAAATAAAATAAAATAAGCATAGCAGCATCTGAAATGAAACGATGAGCCAGAACCCACTCTAAAAAGTACAGTCCTAGCTGACAGACAGCAAAAGTGCTCGCATTTAGTCCTTTTACTAAATCAGTAAAATGACTCAAATGATCTCAAACTAAAAACAATTCAATAATTTAACACAATGAAAATATTCAGCAGTTTACTGCATGCTAAATTAGAAACTTAAAAATATAATATACATTATGCTTCAGATATTAAAACTATTTCTTATAAACAGAAAAGTGAATATTTTATACAAATAATCACATGATAATATATTCTTCATATATTATATATATTTATATTTATTTATATAGGGCATGCTTCTCACATTAAATACGTGAATAATTAGTATCTTTAAAGATTGTACCTTAATGGGTGACAGTTTACCATAGAACCCTTAAATCCTAGATTCTGCACTGGAGGACCTATAAATCTGCATGAAACAATGAAGTACAAAAATAAACCTCAGCTTCTTGGCATCGAGAGGAAATATTAAAGCATCTCTTAAAAACAAAATGTACATAAATGATGACAAGATCAAGCTTTGGTCACGTGTCAGCAACAGTAACTTCATCTCAATCCACGTCTGTCCAGAATGAACTGTGATTATGTGCAAAAATGTCAATGAATACGTTTTAACTCTGCCAGGGTAAAACCACAATCACACGCTTCATGCGCTAACAGCCACTCTCACACTGCGCAGATTTACAAATAGACTTAATGCTTTCCTTGTTCAAAAAACAAATAATTCCGTCAAATTAAGAAAAGGATGAAGCATGTTTCTGATAACCTCACTGTATATAACATGGGTGGTGGAGTCAGACCTTGGAAAAGCAGAAACATAATGAGTCTTTAAAGGCGATGTGTGTCATTTCTGTGCTATAGCACTACTAAATGGAAGTGCAAAAATTATCAGTTTTCAGTCAAGTTTCTTGAACACTTCCCTCATCTGTCATTGGTCAGACAAACAGTAAGCCCCACCCATAAGTTTGCACCATAAATGTATAAAGCACACAGGTGTACTGATAAATCTAGAATGTTTGCACTTTTTACAGGAATGTACCAATGTATAGCTTGCTTGATCTGGGAGAGGAGGAAGTGTTAACTAAAAAAAAAAAAAAAAAAAATTCACACTCATCACCTTTAACTTCTCAAGTTAATCTTTAACTTCTTTCCTTTTTTTTGCGTAAGTGTTCAAACGAGTTTCAAAGCCAGTTATAATAAAAAAAAGAGCATTCAATAATGTGCAGAAGATATGAAGGAAGCGTTGTCTAACTTTGATCTGTTTTTAACTAGTATTCAGTTTGAAACTAAACTTGATCAAGAACATTTTCCTAGTGCAATGCCCAAACTAAAACACTGCTAACACACTGGCAAACAAATCAGCCTAATAACATAAAAAAAACCTCCTTGTTCCATGAAGACCACCCTGAAAATGTCCTTTAATTATAAACTATCATTTAAAAAATCTACTATTTCGTCTGAGTGGGAATATTTGTGGAACTGTGCTTTGAGTTCTTTCTAGCATATAGTTAAAGGGATAGTTCACCCAAAAAATTAATTTCTGTTCGGAAATGAAATACACTTTACTTACTCTCATGTGATTCCAAACCTCTATGACTCACTTTCTTACATGGAACATTTTGAGAAATAAAAATTGTCCATACAATTGAAGTCAATGGTAACTAAAACGGTGACATAATGAGAATGGTGTTTTTTGGTTCAACTGTTCCTTTAAAGGGAAAGTTCACCCCAAAAATGAAAATTAGCCCATAAATTACTCACCCTCAAGTCATTCTAGGTGTATATGACTTTCTTCTTTCAGACGAATCCATTTGGAGTTATATTAAAAATTGTTTTTGATCTTTCAAGCTGTTTAATGCCACTCAGCGGTGTTGCATGCATCAGTCCAAAAGAAGTGAAATAAAAAGCGCCCATCCATAAAAAAAAAGGCTCTGGGGAGTGGACAAAGGCCTCCTGTAGCGACTCGATGCATTTTTGTAAGAAAATATATCCATATATAAAATATCCATATTCAAAACGTAATAAACACTTTAATGTAGCTAGCGCCAACAGTTGTACACAGAAGCAGCTCTGGTAAGTTTAATGAAAACCAATGTTTATAAACAGGTGCAAAGGAAGCAAAGTTTCCTTACTTTAGCAAAGGAAAACCAGTCTCCTCTTGACCATTGTTTTGTTTTGATCTCTCCCCTGCGTTTCCGTGTGCATCACTTCTGAGTGGCACATGCGCAAAGCTAACCTCATACGTCATCCACCCGGAACTGCTTCGTTTACAACAGTGAGCGCAAGCCAGATCCAAGTGCTTATTACGTTTTGAATATGGATATTTTTCTTACAAAAATGCACCGATTCGCAACAGGAGGCTTTTGTTCACCCCCTGGAGCCGTGTGAGACTTTTTTTTTTTTTTATATGGATGGGCGCTTTTTATTTCACTTCTTTTGGACTGATGCATGCAACACCCGCTGAGTGGCATTAAGCAGCTTGAAAGATCAAAGACATTTTTTTTGTATAACTCCGACTGGATTCGTCTGAAAGAAGAAAGTCATATACACCTAGGATGACTTGAGGGTGAGTAATTTATGGGCTAATTTTCATTTTTGGGTGAACTAACCCTTTAAGAACCACCTCTGCTGTACCATTAACAAATGAACGTAAACCTGATGGCTATTTGCATATAACATCAAGGAAAACCGTATTTGGCCAACATTTTCAGGAACTTGAGTTTCACCTCAACATGTTTTGGCCATGTTTAAGGGATCTAAAATACAACATTTGTCCACGTGGCAAAGCAACTTGTATAGTTGCCTGGAGAAACAATGTTTTGGCAATGTTTCACTGCACCTGACACCCACAGACATGCACAAATTTATGTATTTTTCCCAGTCCTGTTCTTCAGTTTTCAGATTAATATTGATCAATCTAATTAGACACATATAATTGTTGCATATATAATTTTTAAGTATGATGCATATAGGCATCATGTTGTAGGTCTATAGAAGGTCTAAGGTGCTCTTGAAGTGGAAATAAAGTGGCTGTATCAGTGACGTTGGTTCAAAACATTATTTTCCATTTCTGTTTCCTTTCAAGGTTAAAGCATTGTGAGGGATGAAAGGCTTCTATAGCTAATAACAGACTTGGACTAGATCTTGCAAACAAAGCAAGCTGTCAAGTGCTTGTACTCTGCCTCTTAGCACAGTATGAATCAGCATGTTGTGCCTCAATAACCACATCTCTCCATTCAACCAAACATAAGAAATTAACAATTTTTCTGGGGTTATAAAAAAAAACATAAAAGAGGCCACAAATCAAAGCCTAATGATGATTGCATTTCGACAACAGGTAAAATGCAATTCTTAAATAGGTCTATGTATATAGATTCTCTGAGCTATGTACAAAGTGCTTATACAGTGTAAAACCATTTTACTTTATAAGATTGTACAATAATACTTGATGTACTGAAGCATACAGCTCTAAATGGTTTAGGGAATCTAGGGATCAATTTCTAGAAAATTGTACTTCACATTTTTGAGTGCAAAAATGGGAATTGGAATATAAAAATTAAAGAAAAGCATGAGGAAAACCTGCTTTAAGGCCATGATGCTGCTGCTGTGTCCATGATACTGGCTTTAGCTCTCAGTAGCGCCCAAGGGACGACCGAAATACTCAAAATAACCTACCTTCCCTTCAAGCACCACTACAACGCATCTTTTGGCACAAGAGCTACAGTTTCAGGTCTGTAGGCAATTATAATTAACCCCACGAACATCTCTCTAATGCTTGAAGACAAGTTAATGGCAGTAAAAGTTAAAATTCAAAACCTTCTTGGATGTTAAATATGAGGATGCAGATTAGTTAAATGGCGGCTTTTTCTCATAGCGAACACAAATCTGTATGCAAGTTTGGCACAAAGAGCATTGCCATCTGACCATGGAGAACATTAATTAAAAAAACAAACACACACACACACACACACAAAACAACTCAAAATGTCCACTTATAAAGGATAAAATGAATCTTTTGAATCTTGAGATGAAATTTCTGAAACATAATATCTGAGCATACAAACACACTTAAGCTCAATCTCAAGTTGATGATTTACAAATTCAAGTACTTTTTCTATTTCTATATTTGAAGTGCATCAGTGTCAATGGGAACTTGCTTCCTATGTAAAGACTATGAATGAACTGTATCTAATGAATTATGAGAGTACACCTAATAAATTATAAACAATATAATACAACTGATGCCCTACAATTGGCAAAAGACAAAAAACAGTAAATTAACAATTCACAATGGGCTTTGCACTCAACTGTCACTAACTTTAAATCCTGTTTTTTATTTATTTATTTTTAAGTTTGGAATATTATATATATATATTTCAGGGAAGACCCTGAAAAAAACAATGTTGTTTCCAATAAACACCACTAGATGTCTCCTCAAACTGTGAGCACAGTGTTTTACTGCACAGAATTCCCTGATGCTGTGATTGTGGCAATGACAACTCAAATGACCCAATATAGTCTCTTTCCTCAGGTCCCCTGATTCAAATAAAAAACTAACTCTTGAACGTACCATGCATGGCTAAAATAGAGCACACATACCCACACGCACAAAACATGATATCATATGCCTGGTATCTCTCATATGAAAAAAACATAATTGTCAGCTGTTCATTTTTTCCTTGATTATGAGATGATGAGGAAAATATCCCAACCTCACTGAGATCAACAGTAAAACAGCACTACTACAAAGACCCAATGACATATTTTCGGCCCAAGGCTCTAGAGCATGGGCTCTGTCATGTAGTCATGGCACCCTCAAAACTTCAAGTACTCTAGACAACCCGAGACAGCTCAAGTTATGATTTCAGACAAGGTTGTGAGGTCTTTCTGCTCCCCAAAATGACCTTGGCCATAAAGTTGTGATGATGCTTCCACTGAGTATTGGATGTAGTTTTTGTCTCCATCTCACTCTGACCCCCATCACTTGACTGATTCCCTCTCTAAGGTTTGAATGTTACGTTGGTTTCATTGTACTCTTCTATTGTGCAGATGGTTCCAGAGACCCCCATGGCTTTGTCTGGGAGATCCCGTATGCATACAAGAGAGGGGATCAGGGAAGGTGGATGGTGGGATGTTTCCAGCAGGTCAAATGGGGGAAGAGATCCATCTGAAATATTCCTCACAGACTTCAAAAGTGCAGATTACCGACTAGTCGCCACTATGGGAAGGAAGAAGAACAACACTGCACATACAACAGAACAGTAAAGGCTCTCTGAACCTCAACCATCTTTAAGAGGCACTTTTCTCATCTTTTGGTCTCAGTTTAGCTGATAGTATCTTTCCACCAGAAGGCAAATGTGATCATTGAAGCCTACTTAAGCCTGTGACCTTTGATATAAAGGGCGAATGTCGAAATGAACTCACACATGGTAATATATGAGGTACTCCAGCTCCATGCTGTGGTTTTTTGGTCAGGAATAGCCCATGTTTTTCCACAATCTGAGACCTCAATCTTCAAGATTTCATCGGTCCTGACATTTTCACCCATTTCCATCCTTCCGTCCTTGACTTGGATGTGGCTACGCCACTGCAGATCAGCCCAAGAATGCACATGCAGGGACCCACACGTGATGACGCTAAATAAGAACTTGGATTATCTCGAAGGCAGGAAGAGCGTGCTAGCCTCTTTGATGTGGCACTATGATGCAGAGATGCTCCAATGGTGTGGTCCTCTTGCACCCACTATAGAGCAGTGTCGTAGACGTCCTGTTGCAGGACGGTGGTGGGGTGGAGACCAGGGACGGTGGACTGAGTGTGCTCCCAGTTGGGGTCTTTTGCTGAGGGCAGCGTTAAAGGAGTCGGTGGCGGCCCGGGAACCACAGGGCTCTGGCCTCTCAGCTGCTCCCGCACATCCTGCTCCAGACTAGGCGGTATAATTAACTGGTCTTCCGGGTCTTGCTGGGCTGGTGCGGCAAAATATCCAGATTTCTTTTTTGGGGCCTCGAGTGCTACTTCAATGATATTGTGGCTATCCTCAGGAGCCACTACGGAGCCATTAGATAGCTTCTTCCCGAAGAGGCTGGAGGTTGAAGGAGACTTCTTCAGATCTGAGATCTCTCGGCCACATACAGCCAGCAGGCAGCCGTTGGTGGCAGAAACCACCACGCTGTTTTGCCGCCTCATTTTGCTGTTGGTATAATCCGAGCCCCTTGAATCATGCCGGCCGTCCAGGTCCTTGGGACTTTCCGGTGGTCCGGAGCGGAGCTGAAAAGCACAGCAGTGGATGTCCACTTCCACCTCTAGCTTGCTCCCATTTGAGATGACGCCTTCTAATGGAGCCTCGTCATCGCTGTCGAGTCCGTTGTCCGATTGGTTGCTTGAGAAGGTGGCGCTGGAAGGTTGCCGCTGGAATAGAGCCGGGTGCGCCCCTGGCCCCAGGCTCGCGAGTGGCCCCGTGTTACACAAGGTAGCAGTGGGATGCAAACTACAGCGACGCTCCGGACGAGCGGTTGGTCCTGAAGAGGGGTGCTCGTCCGAAGCTGTGGACCCAGCCTCGCTGCCTACTTCCGAAGCTGACATCTCGCTGTTAAACTCCGAGGCAATGCCACTGCTAGAAGACGGTGTGGCTAGGTCACCAGGGGACACAGATATCGGTAACAGTGTCGGGGCAGGTGGTCCTCGGGCTTCTGTGTTCGAGAGAGGAGGCTCGCACGTACAGCTGTCTTCTCCGATATGCAAAGCTACCACTACTGCTCCGACATTATCCCGGCACCCATAGCTCTGTGCCAGTGTGCAGAGCTTTTTGGCAGCAGCGCGGGGGTCTCTGACAGCTAGCACAGTGCTCACTGCCTCCCGGTAGGAAACCTTCTGGAAGAGTGCTTTGTTTCCTAGGATCAGGAACTCATCCTGAGAACACAGAGGCTCTGTGTGCACCCAGGGTTTGGGAAGCACCCAAGGAAACAGGTAGGAACAGCCAAGTAACCGTGAGCAGCATGTCACCCCACTCACCTTGTTATCCTACAACACAAGAGTCAAATGATTAGAGACACAAATAATCCGCTACTTCTCATTCATGGCCATATTTACAATAAACAGCATGATGCATCAGCCAGTTAGCTTACAGGCATTAGTCAGGGTAGAGCCATATTTAATTTTCGACAGGAATGAACACAAGGCTAAGAGGTGAGGCATAGTAGTAAAGTGCATTTAGTGGATTGCAATGATTATTCATACTGATTCTTCAGCTGACAAAACAATTTTTTTCCCAAAAAAAAATTCAGGAGAGAAAACTCCATAAAACAGTTTTGAAAGTTGTCAGAATGACATGATATAGGAACTTTATACAGCGTGTGCCATTATTACGATTAAGTCTATCCCGCTTAGCCTGGTTTCAGCTGCGTCCAATTCCATAGGGCCTCTAACCTTACTAAGGTCTATGAGATGAATGAGTCAATAACCTCAGTGATAATAGCTTTTGCCAGTTTGACACGCTCCATCTCCTCAGCGCTCTGTTCTAGGCTGAAAACTTTTGAGAGGGCAAGAGGTTGCCCATCACGACACAGTACAGCCTGGCAGGTGCCTACGTTGGCCACAGTGAGGCTAAAGTAGCGGCCAGGCTCGGAGGACTCGTGATGAATATAACAGAGCAGAGCAGAGGCACCAAGCTTCTGGCCTGCCATGCCAAGTTTCCTGCAAAAATGCACAACAGCAATATGAGAAATGCATTTATTATTAATACAGGTAAGAATCTAAATCAAAATCTCTGTCTGAACTATGTTGGGTTCAAGTCATATTGTTACAAGGTAAACGGCAAGTCATAATTACTAGTGGGTTTTCTTTGATTCCAGAGAGGCATCAGTGACAAAATATGGCGGATGCAATAATGTTTTTGTTTTGCACTCAAACTAGCTAAGTTGCACATACGAACTATGATAGTACTGTACAACTATGATAGAATTTGTATGAACTACGATAGTTCATGAATTGAAAAAAAAAACAAAGGCAAAACACACTTAATGTGCATTCTTCGTGCACGTGTGTGTGTGAGTGTGCAAAACACACCTATGAGAGGTAAGGAAAGTGTTGCACATGTATACACTGTCCACACTGGAGTGCTGTATCTCCTCTGCCAATACATCTCCCATGGTGCACTGCAGTAACCTGGAAACTTCCTCATTACGGTCGCCATCAAAAATCCCATAAGCAGCCTCCAGACTGTCCCCGAAGCGATCCACAGCCAGCACAGACACACACAACCTGAACCCAGGTAAAACAGCAGATTTCAATGGAACAAATGCTCTTCATGAAACCAACACCCAACCGAATTGTTACAATGTGTACAATATCACATTACAAATACATTTCATTGAATGGTAAGGGATACACCTATATAGGTATATACACAAACTCTCTCTCTGACAAACACACAAAAGTGGCCCCCCTCGGTGGATGAAGGGTACAGAGAGAGGATGCGATATTTGAGATGGACTGCTTTGAAACTGTGGAGGTAATGCCCTTCGCAGAGGGAGCCAAGCACACTGAGGTCACATTAAACATGTAGAAACAAGACGTTTAAGCCTATGGGATGCATTCTGCATTTAAACCAGCCCTCCAGCTGCGTCTTACCCTTGGTATCTGCCAAATCTACAATGAAATCCAATGCTACAATTATTCTGAGAATGACAACTGTTTTTATGCCATCCAAGTATTTATGGGTTAGATAATTAGTTGTCTCAGGTCCAGATTGGCAAAATATCTGGGGCAGAATACACAAAAATCTTTTTAAGTAGTTTTTTTTTTTTTTTTTTTTTTTTAAGAAAAATTTTACACACTTCTTGGAATTTTTCTTAATTGCAATCCTTGAAAAATACTCTGGAGGTTTTTAAGTTTTCTTAAGAACCTCTTATTCCTAAGAAGACAATATCGTTAGTGTTATATGCTTAGCAGCTATTGCAGAATACTTTCTGATCAACTAAATTAAAAACTGTCTTTTCAGCTGACTGCGGATTACGTAATATTATAATAAGCACACAGAAGTCCTGTCATGCGTAATCTTACCGATAATTGCTTATATTATCAATCATTGGTGTCTCATTTCAGAAAAGTAACGTTTACATATCAGTAAGAAATCATAGTAATTAGGCCATTATCAAATAGTCAATTTTATAATGGTTACTTTTCTGAAATGAGACCACCTATACGTTGTATATCGCTAACAAATGTGACCTAGCAAGTGTTATGTCGCAATGACTTTTGGGATTTAGGACAAGTTGGAGGTTATCCTAACCATAAGAAGTTATATATCATGACTTTTAAGAAGATTCTTTTCAAGAATTATAATTCTCAAGGTTTGTCTTAAGAACAAACTGAAGTAAAAAGGGATGGGATGGGTTAATCAGAAATTGATTTTACTGCATTGAAAAATATTTGTTGTGCCTTCAGACTCAACCATCCAATTAGATTGGAACTAGTCATTTCTGTTAGCATTTGACTTTTTTATTTTTCTTTAAACTCAAAATATAATTGAAAATTGGAGGTTCGGGATGGTATTCTGGTAAACAGCTATTTTTTTTTTTAGATTGAGGCTTCCTTTAACCAAACCAACCAACACTGACAAACACACTCATCGTTTCCAAATCTGTGACTCTCGTGTCTCCAGATTTTGCTCACTTGTTCCTTTGCCCACACATCTCGGCGTAACCATGATCCCACAGCGTGGACGTGCCCTGTGCGTCTCCTGCTGTCATGGCTGGCTTCTGGTCCAGCTTCAAAGTACTGATGTGACTGGAAGAGAGGAGAACCCACAGAGACAAAGACAAAAAACACAAAAAGCAATTAACCACCCGGGTCTATGAGTATCAGAACAAATTAATATTTATCAGCTGCATAATGTGCAATGTGTCCCACACAGAGGACTGCTGTTTAAAGCATCTCACCTGAAGAGGTTGAGCGTTTTATGCTCTAACATGAGGTTGCTGTTGCCGGTCAAATCCAGCTCTTGTAGGGTTGAAGGCAGAGAGTCCGGCAACAGGATTTCTGTCTGCTCATTACAGCTCACATCTACTAGCTACACAAAGAGCAGACAACATCTTCATGTGAAACACTGAATGGAAAATAAAGTGTAACATACAATAGCATTTTATTTGGGTCTGGGAACAAAAACGATAAAAATAATGTTAAAAAAAAAAACAGTAAGTAAAGTAAAAAATAAAAATAAAAAAAGATAAAAAATTATGTTAAAGAATGTAAAATACAATGTGAATTTTTTTTATTATTGTGTATATATTATAATATTAATATTTATAATATAATTGTGAAAACTTCATTTTTTAATTTATTTAAAAAAAGCTTATTTAGTTAAGTCTGACGAAAATTATTGTTTTGTCAGACTTAACTAAAGCTTTTTTAAATAAAAGGAAAAATGAAGTTTTCACAATTATATTATAAATATTAATATTATAATATATACACAATAATAAATCAAAGTAAAAAAAAGGAAAGTGTTTAAACAAATACAAATGCTAGATCTAAATCTAATTTAAATATGCAGTTTAGAGAAATGCGGGTTTGGAATGAGTCACTAATTTGCATGTTCTCACAATTTCTATTTAGATTTAAATTTAAATACAACCAGTGGAAAGTTTGGAATAATTGAGATTTAATGTTTTTTTAAAGAAGTCTCTCATGCTCATCACAGCTGCACTTATTTGATTAAAAATACAGTAAAAATATTGTGATAATATTATTACAATTTAAATTAACTGTTTTCTATTTTAATATTTTAAATTGAAATTTATTCCTGTGATGGCAAGCAGCCATTGCTCATTAAAGTCTTTCAGAAAGCATTCTAATATGTTATTTAGAATGAGAATTTAAACCTTCATTAAAATATAAACCATGTCACTGAACGTTGATGATAGCTGTTAAACCTTTTCTATTGTAACTTTAATTACTGCAATTGCTATGCATAGATTAAAATATTACATTTTTAGATATTCACTGGTTACTGCCACCTGATGACTCTGTGGTTGACCTTTAAGATCCTTACAATATTTAGGGGCTTACATATGCTCTGTCCTCATAAGTCACAGACCTTGATCTCGGGGAGGCTGAGGACCTCTGGGAACACGCTGATATGGTTGGAGTGGGCGATGAGCGTGTGCAGTCTCTTGCAGCTGGACACGGTGGAGGGGATCGTTTTCAGCTTGTTCCCACTCAGATTCAGCTCCTCCAGGACCTCCAGTTTACTGAGCTTGCTGAAAACATAACACAGAAGGGAACAATAGCAGAATTCATGGTCATTTACACTGATATCATCACACAGGGCCATCTGAGGGTCCACATTTTTAGTATCTAATTTGATTAATAGGCTCCTCCCATCCTCCCATCAAGGTCCCGTACCTAGCAGGGAAGGACTGCAGTTGGTTATAAGCCATATGCAAGACCCGCAGGTTCTGGTGCCCCACCAGCAGAGCAGCGCAGTTCTCATTCAGCTTGTTTCCTGTGAGATAGAGCTCCTGCAGGGTGCTGAGGCTCTCCTCTGATTGGCTGCTCGGCGGGATCGTCTCCAGCGCATTGGCAGACACGTTCAAGTACTTTAAACTAGCAGACGAGAAGAACAGGGGAAGACAGGTTGATAAGTTTACAAACAGTACAAGTAATGTTTCTTTAAATGAGAAAATAGAGCAAAAATCCTTGCGGATACAACCAAAGCCTCAGAGCTGCAGCACATCTTTCAGCATTAGAGATGCTTAATGGATGACAAGGAAACTAAGCCACAGGAAATGGAAGAGCTGCGGGCTGTTCTGGCTCATATTACTGTGCCTCACTGAGCCGTATCCTCCTGTACACATCCATGAGAGGCTCTGGAGAAGCCCGTCACTTCCTCTGTGTCCTTGTACTGTGCTACTGCAGATCCAGTGCTGTGGAGTAACTAACTAAACTACATTTCCCAGTAGCCTGACAGTTGTTCAGCTGTGATATTATATATATATATATATATTTGTACTACAGTTCCTGTGCTGTTGAGTGTTTTTCAGATTTGCTATTATATTTATATTTGTTCAGCTGTGATATTATAAATATATATATATGGTAATGTTATTAGTTTATTTGGAAATAATTCACAATAAGGTTTAATTATTTATTATTAAAATCAAAAGTTGCATCTGTTTATATTATTTAGTGGACCTGAGCTGACATGTATTAACAATAAACAACTGTATTTTGTATTATCATTAACAAAGTTTAATAAAACTGTAACGAAAGTACTGTTCTTTGTTAGTTAATGCATTAACCAATATTAATTAGTAGAACCTTATTGTAAAGTTTTTCTGTTTACTTTTTATAAGTTTTATTTATTTTTATCTTATTAGACGTTAACTAAATAAAAATGAGAACTGTTGCTTTGGCAACTATCTGAAATAAAATAAGCATTCTTTATTTATACTTTAGTTTAGTTTATGTTTATTTTATTTCAAGTAACATATTTTTTTCTGGTTTTAGATTACTATAATATGCCTGTTTTCCTGTTGTCATTTTTTGTGTGTGTGTGGGTATTTAGTGTAAATTTAAGTGTAAATCTTTCACTTTCGTCAAGATTCATCTATTTTGTTTTTTGAGTCTACCCTGATTAAATGATAAATGACATAATCCGATATCTAATTAAAAAGATTTTGCTCAGTTTAATAACTTAAATGTGGTTGGAAACTTTTTACAGTTCCTAAAGTAGCTCTGAGTATGCATCTGCTGTATCTTAGCGATTATTATTTCCAAACAGCAGTTTGCTAAGTTCCTGTAAAAGACCAGGATGTCTGATGAAGAGCTCAAGCAGCAGGACTAAAGGTCCAGAACAGAGAGAGATCCGGCAGAAAAAAAAACAGAGTAAAAACACGAGGAAAATGGAGAGAGAAAGAGAAAACAGAAAGCACAGCCCGGAGAGTAAGATGAACAGAGAGAGGGCAGAAGGAGGGAGTGACCTACTTTAAGGCTTTGTAGAAGAAGCTCTCTGGAAGTTCCCGCAACTTGTTGTGCTGCAGGTCGAGTGTTTCCAGTGGGATGTGGTCGAGCAGGTCAGCCAGGCTCTCCAGCCTGTTGTTTCCAGCCAGCAGTTTACGCAGACTCAGACTGCTGAGAAGTCTGAAAGAAGGCGGGATAGAGAAAGAAACAGACTTCAAAAGAAAAAAACACTGTTTTTGGTTTCATGCTTAAAACATAGTCTTAAAGTTTTAAGTGAGGGAAGAAACTCAAAAGCAAAGAAACCATCAATACCTAGATACCTTTACAGGGATCATTTATCAAATAATGAAAATCCTACTCATCCTCATGTCTATCAAAACCCATTTACTATTATTAAAGTTTTTTTTTTTTTTTTTATCTTGGTATGATAAAAATCGCAATTGAGATTTTAAGTGCAATTTTTAAAACTAACTAAAAATAAATAAAAAAAAGCAAGCTCCAGGTTTGTTGTGCTTGTTTGTAGTGATGCAAAATTGTTGCAAAAATGTTGTGATTATATGTATATCAATATGACTATAAAATAAATAAATAATAGTACTGTAAATAATACTGTAAATAATAATACATTTTAAATATAATAATATATATGTAAAAATATTGATGTGTCTGTTGCTCGCACTTCCCTGTTTTGTTTGTTTTAATGGATGTTGTTTTGTTGAATTAAAGACAATAAAAAAAGTTGATCACAAAAAAAAAAAATAACTGCAAATAATAATTATTATTATTACTAAATTAAAATATCAAACAAAATAATTTAAGCAACAGGATTTTTAGTAAATAATCATTATTATTTTAATTTTTCCACTGCAAAATAAAAAGAGCATTAAAGAAAAATAACATTTTATTTTTATGTATTTTTGTTAAATTTGTATATTTATATTTTTGGTTTTTATTGATGCTTTTTTTTTTTTTATGTAAAGTTTTCATTTTCATTATTATTTTAATGTTTGACTGTCAAATAAAACGAGTATTTATGAAAAATAATTTAATTATATAATTACATCACATATATTATATGAAACAAGCAATGCATATATTTATTTAATTAAATCACAACTAAGCCATATCACAATTTCAGTTTTATTTTGATTAATCATGGAGCCCTTATATACACACAACCCTATTTCTAGTCTCCTGAAGCCAAACTATAGTTTTGTGTGAGGAAAAAACACAAATTCAAGTGGCATTTCACTAAAATATTATTTCAAATGTTATTTACACCTTTTTATTTATATAATAAAATATTATTTATACTTAAAATATGATTTAATATAATCTAAAATATTATTTACACCGGGCTTTTAAAAAAATGGCATTAGTCATAGGTTCTTGTATTTGTTGTAACAAAAAACAAGCACACAAACATGACTATGCTGTGAAGAATGGCATGTGAGAGCTGCAAGAGCTGCATGAAGACTCTTAAAAAAAAAATTATGTTCTCATGGAAAATATAACAGCATTCTGGGTTTGGAACGACATGAGGTTTGACTAAATAAAGGCAGACAGAATTCTCATTTTTGGGGAACCATTCCTTCAAAACAGCCACACAGCATTTTCATGCGAGGCAAAGAGTGCAGCTCCCACAGTCTCAAATGGGACACAAACTTCAAGCCGCATATTATCTCATTTGTGCACGGCTTTTAGCTCTTTCAGATGTAAATGACTGAATGTTAATGTGGAATTAGCTGGAAATGGTGCTTTCATCTGCTTGGCGTTTACATCACTTTGCTTTGAGACAGCAGAGTGGTGCTGACGAACGCCGGCCTGTTTCTATTCAGATTCATCGTCTGGCCAGACAGTCGCTTTAACCAATCTTTCATATCAAATGGGCAACTTTTGTTGAATAAATAAATACATGATGCTGACATTAAGATTCTGGAATGGGGAATCAGGAGGACAGTTACTTTTTAGAAACTGAGGAAGATGCAAAAGCAGTCTAAACACACACACACACACACACACACGTGCACGCACCTGGCCGGGAGCTCAGACAGCAGATTATGGGAGACGTCCAGCACCTCAATCTTCCTGCTGTCACAGACCCAGTCCGGCAGGTACTCCAGGAGATTCCTGCAGGAGGGATTGGAATTAACTCCAGGCTAATTGCATCAGAGCATTAGCATTGTACAGGAGTGCGCAGGATAAAGGACATGACTGGAGCGAGCTGAGCCTCTTGTAAATGCGCTGATCAACATTTGGTCACATTTGCATTACAATGTGCATGTTATAGTGCAAGTACAGTGACGTGACATACAGCCAAGTATGGTGACCCACACTCGGAATTCGTGCTCTGCATTTAACTCATCCAAAGTGCACACACACAGCAGTGAACACACACACACCGTGTACACACACCCGGAGCAGCAGGCAGCCATTTATGCTGCGGCGCCCGGGGTACACTACTAAGTAGTAAGGCTGTCGAAAATTTGAATATACGTCAAAAAAAAAAAAAAAAAAAAAAAAACCTTGCATTAGAATTTTAGGTGTGCGTTAAAGAGGCAGCCTTATCAGTGGTGCACAAGATGCAATGAGGATGTAAGTGTCATTGCATTATAATGTTTTTGTAAGCCTATCCAGCAGAAGCCCTAGATGCAGCACTGCTGCGTTGTTCATAAAAAGAAATATTGTGGAAAAAGAGAACATCAATGCGGAGAAGATCTTGTTTATATTAAAACTGAAACCAAGCCGTTTACACAGAACATATTTTCTAGAGGGACATCTTTCACCGTTGCACTCGCGTCTCACACAAAAGAGCCGCATGTTTAGAAAGCCGTGTAAAATTAATGTTAGAAAATTAAAGTTAAACTTTGAAAAAAACATATATCGAGACTTTATGGCGGGTTTTTCCCCCATCCCACTGCGAATCATGTTTTTAAATGAAAAATGTACTCTGTGTGATTGGCTTTCCACCCTTTGTATAAAACTATGCATACATGATGCATACACTGTAAAAAAAAAATCCGTAAAATTTACTGTAAAAAATGGCAGCTGTGGTTGCCGGAATTTTACCATAAAAAATATGTTAGCAACATTTTAGGTTTTACAGTTTTAACTTAAATTTACAGTTAAATACCGTAAATTTCATTAATGATATAATGTTAATATACCAACCTATTGAAGTACTGAAATCTGTTTTGTACATTTGTAATACATTGATAACCACCAAATGCAGGTGGTGATGAGAAAGTCACACGATGAACCAAAGCCCATCACAAGCAGCTTTTAAATAATAAGATATATAGAAGGTGCACAGTCTCATTCACACAAACACTAAACACCATCATGGTGACACACGTGAAACTGAAATAATGCAATAAACATTCATTTAACAACATTAGGTGTAACACATCCCTAATATACAAAACTGTAAAGAAAAAAAACTAAGAAGAAACATAGTTATTTCAACATACAAACATCAAATTTGAAATGTAACGCATGGAATTCTGAGAATGCCAATTTACGGTTATTCCCTGTATATAGTAGGGGAATTTACCGGTGACCATTTAAAAGGTTTTTACTGTAGCATTTTTACAGTCTTTTACCGTTAAAGGTGCAGCATGTAAATTTTTGCGGCATCTAGTGGTGAAGTTGCGAATTGCAACCAACGGCTCAGTTCCCCCGCTCACTCCTCCCTTTAGAGAAGCTACGGTGGCCGACACAGGTATAGATGCTTTGTGCAGCATTTTCGCTTTTAGTTTGGACAGAAAAAAATATTTGCTGCTTGAAATGTTTGTTTCACCAATGATCCGCACCGAGTGAATGTCAGTTACCTTGATAGGTCCATATGTGTGAGCTGGCTGGGAACAGGGTAGGTGTTCACCGTGGTCAGACCTATGAAACATCATATAGTGATTACACATGGTGAATCTTCTGGTTCATAAACGATGCTGTGGAGGTCTGTACTCACGGTTGTCTCTGGCATGGAGTGTGCGCAGGGTGAAGCCGCTGAGCGTCAGGGCTCCCAGCTGGTTCCTCTGACACTGCAGGGTCTCCAGACTGCAGGCCGAGCTCAGGTCCAGAGACGTCAGCTGGTTGTCTCTCAGGTCCAGCTGGGTGAGATGTTTCACAGGCTCCAGAATTTCGCTTTTAACACAGCGGAGGCCATTTAACCTACAAACACAGGCCTAATGTCAGCTGCAGATATACTGAAGATCAACCCAAGTCAAGAGTCCAACCAGCAAAAATAATGCTGGTGGACAAAGAAATTAATGAAAATGATACACACAGAAAATGATACAGATGGAAGAGTGGAGCTCCGAGACACCAAGTTACTGTTGCTGTTAAAGTTGCTGTTTTTTTTTAAATATTGAAATATATTAAATAATTCAATATTAGTGTGATAAGTGAATCAGTTTGCTTAAACAAGTTCAACACACGATACACTGATTCATTTGAGTCATGAAAGTAAAAGCAGAAGTCAAGAGTTTTCATGAAAATAAAAAAAGATTTTACATGCCAGAAACCCAGAATAAGGGTAATTATGACATGACAGGGAAACAAGTGCGTACAGGCATATGCTAAATATAATTTATATAATTAAAAATGCATTTGTTAGTTAAAGCTGCATTCACAAACAATAAAGATTGTGAAAATGTGCTTAATGTTGCACTCACAGCAAACAGGGAATGAGAGCATATTAGCAAATCTTACAAATAGCAAATATAAAGATATATAAAAATGTTAAGCAAACAATAATTAAACAGTGCAACGGTTTTTAACATTACAAATAATAATAATAATAATATGTTTCTTGAGCAGCAAATCAGCATATTAGAATGATTTCTGAAGGATCATGTGACACTGAAGACTGGAGAAATGATGCTGAAAATTCAGCTCTGAATCACAGGAATAAATGACATTTTAAAATATATTAATATAGAAAACAGTTATTTTAAATTGCAAAAATATTTCACAATAGTACTGTTTTTACTGTATTTTAATCAAATAAATGCAGCGTTAATGAACATTATATTATATTTTAGAAACACCAAATGCACTGAATATACTTCCAGATATTACACATGTGACCTTTTTATATTTTAGAAATGCAATGTGTATACTTCCAGATATTACACATGTGACCTTGGACCACAACATTGATGTATGGTTTGTCTGGATATGACAATATTTAGCAGAGAGATACAACTACAGTAGGTGGCCAACCAGAACGTGCCTTCTACCGCAGCGGGCGCTGCTGCTGCCGCCGCGTCTGCAAAAAATGCATTTGCAGCATTTGACCGCTGAGTGGCGCTTTAAACCACAATTTTTTTTTCAAAGTGAACGCTTCAAAGTGCATTTTCACAAATCTGTCAGCTTTGCCTCGCCGATGTTACATTTGACGGCTGCAGTCGGTGGAACAGTCCGTAACACCTCTGTATTTGCCCAAATCCAAATTAGCCTATAAAACACATTCATAGACAGATACTTTTCTGATGTCTGGACTCTACTTAGGATTTAGAAAAACATCCACACTTTTTAAAGAGATGGTTCTTGGTGCAAATGAATACATTCTGTGAGATTTATATTTCAGGTTTTGACTGTGAATGTCACATCCTTATGCTTTTATTTTTATTTTTTTTTACATTTTTTATGTATTAGGCTGCAGCCTACGACTGTCACACATTTTAAAAAGGAACCTTTGGTTGGCCACCTACTGTATTTGAAAATCTGGAATCTGAGGGACCAAAACAATCTTAATATTGAGAAAATCACCTTTCAAGTTGTCCAAATGAAGTTCTTAGCAATGCATATTACTAATCAAAAATTAAGTTTTTATATATTTACGGTAGGAAATTTACAAAATATCTTCATGGAAAATGATCTTAATATCCTAATGATTTTTGGCATAAAAGAAAAATCTATCATTGTGACCCATACAATGTATTGTTGGCTATTGCTACAAATATACCAGTGCTACTTTTTGTGGTCGTTGTTGTGTTACATTTTGTGGTTCAGGGTCACATATATAAAAGTATATTTATTTGATGTTTAGGTGATATTTTGTGGAGGTCAGGCTTGAAAGAACCAGCGATGACCTTTACAACGGTTCATCTGTATTCCCCTGCATCTCCACTAACGGAGCAGCTTCCTGTTATGAGAGACACCACAGTAGGCTAATGACGATCAGGGCCAAACGATAAGGGCATTAAACTTTCTTGTTTAACTGAAGCCCCCCCCATGAACTCAAATTCCCGCTCACATCTGTTGTTTGCCCGTGAAATGGGTGAGTGTGTGAGGAATCTGAGCGTGTCAGGAGCGGTGGGATAATCCAGCAGAAAAGCTCAAAGCTTGTTCAGATGACAGACGCCTCGGTCTCTCTGAGGCCCGGTGCGAGTTCCCACGACAGCTCCGCTCTGCGTTATGAGCCTGGCTGCATTTCTAATCCACAGCAGGTGCAGTCAGGACCCAGGAAATCCACAAACCTCAGTCTGTTTTGACTCATTCCCTCTCTCAGGTGAGTCACAGACTGTGAGCTGCCATCAAAACCACAGACTTTATGAGGAGAGCAATCATGACTGTTAGTGACAGGGCAGCCTTAACATCAGACGGTCAGTCCACAGAACGCCCACGGCACGTTCACTAACCGTCTGATGCATATTGCACTCAAAAATACCAAACGCTGACTGAAATCACCATTTCCATCCTGATCATATGTTTTTATGAAGCTGGAAGTAAGTCCATATAGATTGAGATTCATGTTTTGATGATAAGTTATGTTTATAAGGGTTTATACAATAAGTATATTGTGGCCAGCCTAAGGCACACCTGTGCAATAATCATGCTGTCTAATCAGCATCTTGATATGCCACACCTGTGAGGTGAATGGATTATCTCGGCAAAGGAGAACTGCTTAATAAAAAAATCATTATAATATTGCTGATTTGCTGCTCAAGAAACATTTCTGATTATTATCAATGTTGAAAAAAGTCGTGCTGCTTAATATTTTGTGGAAAGTGTGATATATCCTTGCTGAATAAAAGTATTAATTTCTTCAAATAAAATACTACTACTACTACTACTAATAATAATAATAAAAACTATCAGGAAAACTACAAAAAGTCTCTCATCCAAACTGTACATTACTACTAATAATAATAATAAAAACTTCTGTGAAGTATCATAATTTCTGGTCTTATATACTGCTGTGTGAGGAAGAAACAGTTTGTCAGGCTTCTTCTGCTAAACATTTGCTTGACTTGTTAATGCATATGATGTAAATCCATTATTCATAAGCATTTCTCGTGTCTCATGATAGTGTGAAATACTACTACTAATACTTTTTATGATATTATTTGTAAATATTAGGTGGAGTTAAAAATTTTTTTCTTTTATGTTTTAAAATTGTGTGTTGATATACTTTTTTTTTTTTAATTTATTTTTTAGATAGATTTGATATTTTTGTATGGTTTTTTTTATTTTAATACAGATGGTCTTTATATTGTTCAAAAACACCATATTTCAGTGCTATAGTCATGCTGTGATTTACTGGTAGCTGATCTTATTACATTACTATTGCATATTGATCCTGCATTATGCATAAAGTCTGAGCTGAGAGTAATAACATACATACAGGTGGGAGACAGAACAGAGAGAAGAGGAACAGAAGGAGATGGAGGCAGGTAAAGCCGACAGCATGACACAGAGATGGACAGATATGGAGGGAGGGAAAGAGGAAGTTGTTTCTGAAGTTTCTTTGTAAATGATTACTGTTAATGTGTGTTATTAGTGTGAGTCTTTAGTGGTAGGGTGTATAGAACCCTGTTCCCCGCCATCGCCAGCTTGTCCAGGGCACAGAGGCGCTCCACCACGCCGGGGACGTGAGGGAAGTCATTGAAGGAGAGTCCCAGGCTGCAGAGCTGCGAGAGGCTGCCCAGCTCCTCCGGAAGAGAATCCAGGCGATTTCCATCCAAACACAGTGTCTGTAAGCTGAACATAACAGTCTATGAATGCACAGCCTAACAGACTCACTTTAAAATATGCAAAATAATAAAGTGGTCATTAAGATATTAAAGATGCTACTTCTGATATTTTTGTCAATATTGTTTATATAGGCATAGATATTTTTATTCAAATGAACAGATTTGAAATTCTTTTATAACATAAAAATCACAATACAGTAGCATTTTTTTGTTTTAGCCTTGTCCCACAAACATTTGGCCATATATCATATCTACAATGTTACAGTTACGGTTATGCTGAAGAACTATATTTCTTATTTGAACCATTTTTTTATTGACTGCCAAATTCATAAATATTATTATTAATAAGTGTAATTATTTATTGAACACTGGTGTCTTTTTTGTCATAACTCTCCATGGCCTCACAGAATGTTGCTTTAATAAATTGATCCTCATATTATATTATATTATATTATATTATATTATATTATATATTAATAAGTGTAATTATATATATTATATTTTATGTAAGAATATAATATAATATAATATAATATAATAAAGAACAAAATATAATATAATATAATATAATATAATATAATATAATATAATATAATAGAACAGAACAGAACATAATAGTTAATTCATATTTAATTTATAATTTGAGAGTTTATATATTATATTATAAACATACTATAATATATATTATAGTGGATAATTTTATTAAAGCGACATTTATAAAAGAGATCATGCATTCTATATTAATATATTATATTATTATATTATATCATGGCATATTATAATTATATATATATATTATATTATATAATATATATATATATATTATATTATTATATATTATGTTTGTTTATTTTATAAATATTTAATTTATAATGTGAAAGTTTATATATTATATTATTATAAACACTATAATATATATTATAATGGTTCATTTATTAAAGCAACATTTTATGAGATCAAGCATTCTATTATAATATTATATCATATCATATCATATCATATCATATCATATCATTTACTATAATGGTTAATTTATTAACCAATAATATCTAATTTATAATCTCAGAAGTCATGCATTCTGTATTATATCATATAATATCATATAATATCATATCATATCATATCATAATGGTTAATTTATTAAAGCAACATTATAAAAGAGATCATGCATTCTACAGTAATAAAATATAATATAATATAATATAATACAGAATGCTTGACTTCTCAAATTATAAATTAAATATAATTGGTTAATAAATTAACCATTATACTAAATGGTATGATACCCTGTTCATTCAGTAAGACACTGCAGGCCTCCGTCATGTTCAGAGCACCTCATATAAGCAGAGCTGAAAGCAGTGAAACTAGGCTGATTTTTATGCTTGATTTAATCTGCTAGCGTAATATGCACGGCTGAACTTCATGCATTTCACTGCCTCATTTTAGGGGGAGAAAAGAAGTTCGTTCGACAGGCTCTTTAGTAGCGCACTTGAATATTGCTGACTGTAATTGCAGGAGAAGCGATGCTATAATGCACTGAATATTTTAAACACAATCATGCAAATGAAAGGATTATTTAGATCATAACCCATAATCGCTCTCATTATTCTGTGCGAGGTCACTTTGGCAGGAACAAAACGGAGCAGTGACTTGAAACATGAGTTCAACTAAACAAGCATATATTTTCTGTTTTAGATCAGCAACAGCAGCAAACAAACAACAGTATATTATTATCCAGTTAAAGTCTGGCTGAAAGAGCAGCCGCAGACGGTGTGTTGTGCACAGTGAGGTGGTGTGATGTGTGCTGCTGACCTCTGGAGGTTTTCGAGGCGGGCCGGGACGGCACTGAGGCCGTTGCAGGACAGATAGAGCTCCGTCAGAGTCTGGATCTCACACAGAGACTCCGGGAAGACGCCCAGCCCATTGTGAGAAAGATTCAAGCTCCTCAGCTGGGCAAATCTGCGGAAATATGCAGTGCTCTTAATGGAAACGCTTATTTCCTGATTATATTACACTATCATGAGACACGAGAAAAGCTTATGAATAATGGATTTACATCATATGCATTTACAAGGCAAGCAAATGTTTAGCAGAAGAAGCCTGACAAACTGTTTCTCCTCACACAGTATATAAGACCAGAAATTATGAAAAATCATCATACAGCCAACACACAACCATACCGGACCTCAATCGGTTTCATTTAACTTATTAAAAACAACTGATTTAAATAAATACTTAAAGGGATAGTTCACCCAAAAATGAAAATTATGTCATTAATGACTCACCCTCATGTCGTTCCAAACCCGTAAGACCTCCGTTCATCTTGGAACACAGTATAAGATATTTTAGATTTAGTCCGAGAGCTTTCTGTCCCTCCATTGAGAATGTATGTACGGTATACTGTCCACGTCCAGAAAAGGTAATAAAAACATCATCAAAGTAGTCCATGTGACATCAGAGGGTCCGTTAGAATTTTTTTGAAGCATCGAAAATACATTTTGGTCCAAAAATATCAAAAACTACGACTTTATTCAGCATTGACTTCTCTCCCGGGTCTGTTAGGAAGCGCGTTCACAACACTGCAGTTTAGTGATATCCGGTTCGCGAACGAATCACTCGATGTAACCGGATCTTCTTGAACCAGTTCACCAAATCGAACTGAATCGTTTGAAACGGTTCGCGTCAACAATAAGCATTAATCCCACAAATGACTTAAGCTGTTAACTTTTTTAACATGGCTGACACTCCCTCTGAGTTCAAATAAACCAAAATCCCGGAGTAAAAAAAACAAATATACCGGGACACTGACTGAACTGCTGTGAAGAGAGAAGTGAAGATGATAACCGAGCCGAGCCAGATAACGAACGAAACCATTGACTCGTTCTCGAGTCAAGAACCGGTTGCATCGGTTTTCGGATCACCAGTAGTGATGGGAAGTTCTGTTCTTTTTCCGCGAACCGGTTCTTTCAGACAGTTTCGATTCAATAAACTGGTTGAAGAAAACGGTTCACCAGTTCTTTTGCGCTCGACGTAATGACTTTCATTGGCGATGATTGCCGTTGATTCAAGCCTTCGGTTTACCCGCGCTCATAAACATTAGCACAGAATCGGTTCAGAATCAATCACCAAAAGAACCAGCTCGGTTCAGACGCGCTGTGTGTCAGTCTGAATCACGCATGCGCAGTATCATCAGCTCCTCGGTTCTCGAACGGGACGCGTCTGACAGAACCGGTTCTTGACTCGAGAACGAGTCAATGTTTCGTTCGTTTTGTGGCTCGGTCAGCAGTTCAGTCAGTGTACTGTTTGAGTAAATGAATTACTCCGGGATATTGGTTTATTTGAACTCAGAGGGAGTGTCAGCCATGTTAAAAAAGTTAAAAGCTTAAGTCATTTGTGGATTAATGCTTATTGTTGACGCGAAACGTTTCAAACGATTCAGTTCGATTTGGTGAACTGGTTCAAGAAGATCCGGTTACATCGAGTGATTCGTTCGTTCGCGAACCGGATATCACTACAGTGCAATGTTGTGAAAACGCGCTCATAACAGACCCGGGAGAGAAGTCAATGCTGAATAAAGTCGTAGTTTTGTGATATTTTTGGACCAAAATGTATTTTCGATACTTCAAATATATTCTAATGGACCCTCTGATGTCACATGGACTACTTTGAAGATGTTTTTATTACCTTTCTGGACGTGGACAGTATACCGTACATACATTCTCAATGGAGGGACAGAAAGCTCTCGGACTAAATCTAAAATATCTTATACTGCGTTCCGAAGATGAACGGAGGTCTCACGGGTTTGGAACGACATGAGGGTGAGTCATTAATGACATAATTTTCATTTTTGGGTGAACTATCCCTTTAAATTATTACTACTTTTATTGTTTTAAATAAAATAATTTTATTGCAATAAATGTAGAATTTTAGCATAAAACTATGGAAAATTCCTGAAAAGAAGTGTCCCCGAGACAGATGTGTTCAATGGGGATCTTTTAATCAAAATGTAGACAATATCTCTGCTGGGAGACCATTGCAGTACTGTATGCTGCGTATGCTCTTCTGTACCATCCGCGCCACAAGGATGCGCTGTTTTCTTTCAAATCAAAGCTAAATACAGTAGAAACAGCGCATCCTTGTGGCGTGGATGATACAGAAGAGCATACGCAGCATACGGTGATATGGAGAGACACAGAGGAGACTTTTGACAAAGAAATTGTTGAATAAAGTCGTTATTTTTGTTTTCTTCGCTTACAAAAAGTGTTCCAGTCACTTCATATAACCCAGATTGCACATCTGATGATAGATGTAATATTCTAACGATGTCTTTCATACCTTTTATGGACCTTGACACTGTTTTTTATTTGGTAGTCTATTGGACAGTCACAAGCCTCCCGGTTTTCATCCAAAATATCTTAAATTTTAAATTGTGTTCCGAAGACGAACAAAGCTTTTACGGGTTTGGAACGACATGGGGGTAAGTGATTAATGACATCATTTTGGGTAGGAGTATCCCTTTAAGTGTCAATTTTTTGAATAAATAAGCTTTCCATTGATGTATGGTTTATTAGGATTGGACAATATTTGGCCGAGATACAACTATTTGAAAATCTGGAATCTGAGAGTGCAAAAAAAAATCTAAATACTGAGAAAATCGCCTTTAAAGTTGTCCAAATTAATTCTTAGCAATGCATATTACTAATCAAAAATTAGGTTTTGATATATTTACGGTAGGAAATGTACAAAATATCTTCATGGAACATGATCTTTACTTAATATCCTAATGATTTTGGGCATAAGAGAAAAATCGATAATTTTGACCCTTAGAATGTTTTTTTGGCTATTGCTAAAAATACACCCCAGCGACTTAAGACTGCTTTTGTGCTCCAGGGTCACATTTATGAACACTATATGTACACTAGCATTCAGCACCATGCCATTGTTTTTAAAGAAATTAATACTTTTATTCAGCAAGGAAGCATTCAATGGATCAAAGGCGACAAAGACATTAATAACGTTACAAAAGAAAAAAAAATCTGTTCTGTCACACTGAAGACTGGAGTAATGATGCTGACAATAATATGGAATAAATTGCATTTTACTATATATTCACATAGAAAACAGATCTTTAAATTTTTTTAAATATTACAAAATATTTCTGGTTTTACTGTGCAAGCGCAGACATGGTAAATATAAGAAACTTGTTTCAAAAACACTTTTTACAAAATCTTACAGACCCCATTTCTTATTATTAGGTCTCTCCTGCCTGATTTCCCACACTCCTGTTTCCTGTTTCTGGCTCAGTGGCCTTTGTATCCTTGTTACCACAGGCGCAAATGACGCTGTCAGACAGGGCTCTTCATGGACGGATGACTGCCGAAGAGCGCTCGCCCCGCCCAGAGCAACCGCCTGACACCACAAACCTGAGCGGGGCATCTAGCAGCGACACGAAATGACCAGAGCATGAAACCTGAATATGAGAGGATGCAGCTACCAGTGAATGATGTGGATGGGAGGAGAGGCACTGACACAGCCGTGGAGGGGGCAGCCTGACTCAGAACATATGCTGAGATCACACACACACACACACACACCACCAGCCCACGCATCCTGCACCGCCCACCACACACAGTTACTAAATATATGACACAGCTGAGATGAACAGAGAGAGAGAGAGAGAGAGAGAGAGAGAGAGAGAGAGAGAGAGAGAGAGAGAGAGAGAGAGAGAGAGCAGAAAGGAGAGGAGTACAGGAGCAAAGCTTTCTGAACGCTTTTTCAAGTAACATGAGAGAGAAGCTTCTTTCAAGAGACAAAAAATTATGGGTTATATTTCACCCAAAAATCAACACAAATAAAATATGATGCTAAATCTGGACATAATGGCAATATCTGGAAATTGAATTTTTACCTTTGCATGAACAAAATGAATGTTTGCAAATTTGAAATGTAAAGAAAAAAAATGATAAACAAAGTAAATAACTTTTGTTTTTAAATCCTATTTCCAAAATGTATGTATATAATTATAATTAGTATTAGAATTTTTTTTTAGCTTTTATTTTTATATTTTCAGTTCTCTCTTTCATTTTATTTTATTTTTTTATATTCTTTCTACTCTATATGTATTTCAGCTTTACTTTTAGTACTTTAAGTTAATTGCTAAGGCAACATTTCTAGATTTCAAATTTTTTACATTTCATAATATGTAACAACGTTGATCTGCTACTGCTTTTTTTGCAAGGTTAAAATATATATACACACATATACACATCTGAAATATGTTTTATCTATTCATTTGAGTTACTTCAGTAATTCAAGATAAACAAAAAATTAAAAATAAACCAAGTTTATGTTTATTATATTATCATTTCAGTTAAGGATCAAGAAGCAGTTTCAATCACAATCATTTCAAGGCAACTTTAAAAGTCTACCCACTACTCAGTTTATTCTCACAGTCTATTGAAATGCAAAAATATTTCATTTAAATTGTCAATTACATCATACAGTAGCACTGTATTTACACATAGTTGTGATAATTTTGTACTGATTTCAGTTTATTTATTTTTTTTAAAAAGTGTCCAAACAGGACAGTTCATTACAGTAATGTTTTTTTTTTGTTTGTTTGTTTTTTTATTAGGGACCATTTAGGCTTGTTATACATTTTTTCTCTTGAGTTCAGGGTGAAAAATGACCTGGACATTTGTTTTGCATAGAGAAATACACATGGCCTGTTTATTACTGCTGTGTCCTCATATAACAATAACCATACAGATTTAAACACCACTAATCATAGTTGATGATTAACGTGTGATAGCATCATCTCATCTGTAAGCTCCCATTTAATGATGCTCTTATTGCTTGTGTTTGCACAGAAGTGGCTGTCATTGTCATAAGTGCATGCACAGAATAAATAGCTCTTCTACCATTTACTCCGAGTCTGTGTGTGCATGACAGCACAGCGAGAGACCACATCCCATCCCAGCCTGAATATATGCACACGAGTTTGTGATTATGTAAAGAGCATTCAAGCAAAGGTTTTTCTAAAGCACACCTACTGTAGCAGGAAAACAGAAATGATTGCTCTGTTCTCCTGCTATTCAGTCCACAATCTAAATACAGCAGACGAATGTCATCACGAAACCTCACTGAAGAGTAAGATGCTCCAATAATCATAACAACTGCATCTAAAGCTGAATTCACCTGTTGAAGTTGACGAGTCCTCCAGGGGCGTCCAGACTCATGAAGTTGTGCCGTAGGTTGAGGTGTGTGACGTCCTGGCAGTAGAAGAGATACTCGGGCACTTCCTCCAGACTGTAGCAGGATAAATCCACCAGACTGATAGTCTGAGACACCACCTACGAAACACACAGCTCATCAACATCCCGCTCTTTACACATCCACATGATGCTACACGGCTAATAACAATCATCAATGTAATATCAATTAAGAGCACTGCAAGGCCTTGGCTTGAATGTTAATTGCTTGAATGAAATGATGGAACAATGGTAAAAGATAACCAATGTTATGCAAACATGTATTTATTTAGTTAGTTAGTCTATCGCTTCAATTAACTGTTTCTGATGGTTATTTCATGTCAGGTTTACAGGGTTAATGATAAGATTAACAATCATTTGTCCACCCACAAATATCGGCTGGATGTTATGATTATTTATTTTTTGATAAAATTTACACTCATGTTGCCATATATTTTATTTGTGTAGGATTTTATCAATTACTTAAAAATACCACACAAAACCAGTCTTAAGTCTCTGGGGTATATTTGCAGCAATAGCCAAAAAAACATTGTATGTGTCAAAATTATTGATTTTTCTTTTATGCCAAAAATCATTAGGATATTAAGTAAAGATCATGTCCCTTGAAGATATTTAGTAAATTTCCTACCGTAGATGCATCAAAACTTCATTTTTGATGAGTAATATGCATTGCTAAGAACTTCATTTGAACAAACTTTAAAGGGTTTTTTCTCAGTATTTAGATTTTTTTGCACCCTCAGATTCCAGATTTTCAAATAGTTGTATCTCTGCCAAATATTGTCCTCCCTACCAAACCATACATCAATGGAAACAATCATACTCGTGGAAAGCTTATTTATTCAGCTTTCAGATGATGTATAAATCTCAATTTCGACAAACTGACACTTAAGACTGGTTTTGTGGTCCAGGGTCACATATTACAGACATTTACTGGAATACAGCTCTTCTATGATGAACATGTTTTCTATTTCTAAATTAAAATGAATTAAATTCTTAATAAGAAGCTGTAAAAGACAGTAGCATTTGAAGTAGTTTGGCATTTTTTAAAGACAGTAGCATTTGAAGTAGTTTTTTTTTACGATACAGATCATTGCCAAGGGCAACTTTACAGAAAATTAAGTTTCTACAATATTTAGTAGTAGTCTTATCAGTGGTGACTGTCAGTTTTATGTGCATACGGCAGACAAATGTCAGAAAAATCGATAAAAGACGTAAACAAACAGACGATTAACACTATTAACAGCCAATTATGCAATCAAACTTATAGCAAAATGTGGGTCCTGTATGTTGTCTCTGGGTTAGCATCATCTGAGGTCCTCTGAGGGGTTGGCATCATCTCTTCAGCATAATCTTTTATTATTTTTACTATTATTTCTTGGGGGGGGGTAAAGTAATGAAGTATATTTTCTTTAATATATTACTAATATTAACACAAATAAACTATAAAAATAAATAAATAAATATTACTAATATTAACACAAATAATAATAATAATAATAAAAATAAATAAATGATAATACCAAACTACTTCTGTTTTTATGTGGTAAATTTTTGTTCAGCTTCTTCTTATTTACTCTGAAAATTCATGATATTTGTAAGAAATAATGGTTACTTTATTTGACTGTATTCAAGCTGTTATTACTCTTTTACTTGATAGTCACACCACTACATTTTCAGAATGATTAAATCATAACGTTTGATGTTTTCTAAGAGCTCTGCAGTGGATTTTTAACAATATTTTAAAAAACGTATAATAATTCTAAAAATCACATTCCTAAATAAATAAAATTGCCACTGACTTAGTTTTATTTATATACTACTATAATATTTATTACAACTTTGAATTAGCTTTTATTTGTTATATTTTCTCTTTTAATTTTTGTTTACGTTTTACTAATTTAGTTATGTGTTTATGACATTTTTTTTAAAAAATATATTATATTTGGCTATGTTTTTAGTATTTGTTTTAGTTGTTTTACTTCACCTCAAACATATTTATTTCAGTTAGTTGCCAAGGCAACATTTTACATTTACGCTTAGGTTTTTATATAGTATTATTATTTTTTTATTAGCTTTATTTCAATTGACAAAAATTTATTTTAATTGTTTCATTTTAGTTTTTGTCAACAACTTGGATTGAAATGAAGGGCTCTTTTATTACGGAGTCGATCAGATCTCACAGCACAACGGCCGTAGCGACGCACATTACACACACACACACACACACACACAACCGCTCTCCTTCTCATCTATCATGCCACCTCAAACAGCCCTTTACCTCAGGATCACCCTCACACACAATTGTTCAGAACGTGTTTTGCATTATTCAGGACGGTTCTGGTGTAGGGCATTTAGCTGTGTCCTCCAGAGATGGTCAGACCTCGTTAGACTCCAGAGACCCAGCCAGAGTTTGGAACGCCAATTAATTAGGTGATTAAGACAAATGAGGACCAACCGAGCACAAAAAAGCAAACATACAAGTTCAGGACAATAAATGTGTGTGTTCAAAACCCAAATGAAAACACGGACAGCTGTTTCAGCAAAGCTGTTCCCTGCAGGCGGTGGGTACGGCGCGTCCCTCCGTCCGGAAAATACAAACACGTACCGTCTGTGAGGGATTTTTTATTGAAAAATCGAAAGAAGAGAAAACACTGATCGGCTGCTGAATCACTAATGAAATCTTAATGCATGTCTAGATTAGATAAAGCAGGTTCACTCACTTTAGAAGCCTGCCGGTGCCAGCGCTGGTAGTCGGCCAGCGTGTCAAAGTTAACGTAGTAGGTCTGAGCCTGCGGTCCGGCGGAGCTGAACATCAGACAGTGCTGCCTCCGCTTCACCTCCTCCACCTGAGCCAAGAAAGAAGGATGTCACCTGCAGACACTACATGCTTTGAAAAAAACACTTCCATGCCATGAAACATGGCTAAAGGTTCTTCTTCAGAAGCACTCATTGTATTAACCTAAATATTTATTGGCTCAGGTATTACGGGAATCATGTGCTTTAAAGAAAATACACTTAAAAGAATAAAGTAATCCACACAACTCCAATCCATCAATTAATGTCTTGAGAAGCCAAAAGGTGCATGTTTATGAGAAACAAATCCATCATTAAGCCGTTTTAACTTTAAGCCATGAATTCCATAATCCATAATAACGCTTCCTCCAGTGATAAAGTCCATCTTCTGTTGTCCTCTCAAATAAAAATACTCTCATATTTTTTTTTAGAGCCTTTTTGGCCTGTTTTCGCTTGTAAACGCTGGTTAATCTGTACAGATTTCTCTCCTGATTCAGACGAGACGACGTTTTCACTGGAGAAAGTACTATTGTGGATTGAGGACTTTTTGTGGTGTTTTAGCCGGAAGCAACAGTTTGAGGTTAAAAACATCTTATTGTTGGATTTGTTTCTTATAAAATTGCAGGTTTTCACTTCTCACAATGTTAACTGATGGACTGGAGTGGTGTGGATTACTTGTGGATTATTGTGATGTTTTTATCAGCTGTTTGGACTCTCATTCTGACGGCACCCATTCACTGCAGAGCATCCATTGGGGAGTAAGTGATGCAATGCTAATGAACACTTAATTTTATGTTAATTGCAATTATTTTAGTGCTTTTTTGACCCACTTAAGTTGGACTTAAGTACATCTTTGCATGTAATTTCATAATTACTTTTGTTGCCTTTGAAATTTTATACACACACACACACACACACAGATATACACATATATATATATATATATATATATATATATATATATATATAAAAAATATAATATATATATAAAAATTATATATATATAAAATTGTACATTTAAAATATTACACTAAATTACATTTGAGGTACAATTAAATTACAATTAAGCACACCACTTCTAGTAGTTTCTCCACCACTTCTGAGGATTTAAAAAATTCAAAACACTTTTTAAAACTGAAGAATTCATGCAAGTGCTTTAACAAAAACAAAACAAAAACACATTTCTGCTTTTAAACCCTCCGGGCTGCTAGAAGGCCACTTGAAGTGTATTACTGTAAATTGAAACTGAAACGATTCTGAGCTGAAAGTATTGTGTATGGTAATCGACAGCATGCCACACATACCGTCCACAGACATTTGGTTGAAAACAACCCAGAATATTCCTTTAACACACGCTGCAGAGAAAGATCTGATTGTCGTGCGTCTCCCTCCCTTCCCTCCTCATCTTCATTCACTCACAGCTGTGTTGATGCATCTGCTCTCTGTTATCTGTTCTCGGAGCCCGGGGTGTGTCTATGTGTGTGTGTGTGTGTGTGTGTGTGTGTGTGTGTGTGTGTGTGTGTGTGTGTGTGTGTGTGTGGACCCCTACCTTCCCCCCGACGAGGGGTAGGATGTGCATCTTGCCGGTCAGGCTGTCCTTGACAGAGGCCACAATCAGACTCGTCCCGCACAGGATGACCTGCCGCTCGGCCCATTTATGGAGCTGCGTCTTTCCCTTCCTGACGCTGAACACGCCTTTCAGAAGAGTCCGCTCCTGCTGGTCTGCGTTCACTGGTTTCTCTGTGCACACACACACACACACACACACACACACACACACACACACACACACACACACAACAGTCAACCAAATGGCATGTATAAATGTTAGAGTACAGATATAATTGATCAGACTAAATGGATATATATTTCCCATGCAAAAGTCGATCCCACAATGCAAAGATGTTCTCTCAGCGTGTTTCTATCTGTGCATTTGTTAGAGTGATTTGTATCTTGGGTGAATGATGTAAAAGTCAATGGGTCAAAAGTGTCCTTTATGAAAAGTTTAAAACACATGTGCCAAGTTCTTAGCAATGTACTCTTTGTATTCATATTGGATTTTGTATAGTTTTGGAAATTTTCAATTCAAGTGTAATAACTTTTTCAAAAGCTTTTTCAAAATTTTAAAGGAAGCATAAAATATTATTAAAATACTGGTAACACTTTACAGTAAGGTCGCATTAGTTAACAATAGTAAACTGCATTGGTTAACATGAACTAACAATGAAAATACTTCAAGCATTTATTAATCTTAGTTAATTTTAACATTTACTAATGTATTAATAATATCAAGTTGTATCTGCGAATATTATTTAATGGAAGTGAGTTAATATTAACAATGAACAGTTAATGAACATTAAAAACATTAATAAATACTGTAACGAATGTATGTATGCTCATTGATATTTCACGTTAGTTAATGCAATAGCTAATGTTATCTAATGTGCCCTATGAAAGCGGTTTTATTTTTTCCTAAATTCCATTCAGTTTTTTTCCATAATTTATTTTTTTCCATTTTCATTTTTCTGGATTCAGTTTTTTCCTGTTTTAATTTTTCTCAGATCTTTTTAATAGTTAAATTAAATTTTATTAATCAAAAAGCATGTCTCATTAATTAAAATCATGAAACTTATACATTTCCAAATCAATTTATTAAAAGTTTAGCAAAAAGTACATGTTAAGGGCCCTATGAAATGTTTTATTTTTTATTTTTATTGTTACCAAATTCTGTGTTTTAGCATGTCTTATTATTTGAATGCATAAAACAACTTAATTTATTCTTCTTTTTTTTCTTAAAGTGGCCTTATGATTTTTTATTTCTCAGAAATTCTGTGTTGTGTATTTAAATTTTCCTGGTTATTAAATGAAGGCATAATATATTAATTTAATTTATCTTTTAATTATTGAAAATTAAGCAAACTTTATTTAAGGGGATTTACTATTAAAATTAAAACATGGAAGAAATGTTATGTGATTATTTCTTAAAAAATTATGTTTGTTTCCTTTTGGTAGTAGTAGTAGGCTATGTAATGTTACATTCTACTAAAAAGTAGTAATAGGCACAATATCTTAAAATCAATTTTGACGGGTTGCCGTGAATACCTTTACAGTTCTGTGTATGTGAAAGGACACTAGTTTTACTCAAATCAAGCGGTCGAATGCTCATAAAGGGACTCTCAGAGCAGTTCTGGAGATGTTGTTCATGTGTTTACGTCTTCAATTTGTGAGACGGCAGACCAGTGTTGCCAGGTTTTCACAACAAAACCCACCCAATTGCTACTCAAAACTAGCCCAAAACTAGCCCAATCGCGTTTTGAGGGGGGTTCCCCGATAAAAATTGCATTCTGGGGGATAAAATACACCTTTTTTTGCGGGGTTCCCCAGGTAAAATTTGCATTTTAGTGGCTAAATATCACGCTATTGAGGTCGCTTCAACCCATGGACATCAAAAACAACCCGTGGCAACAGTGCTAAAGTAGCCCAATTCTGCAGGAAAACAGCGGACTTGGCAACACTGCGGCAGATGCTGAAATCACCGCGAGCGTCACTTGCGCTTCAGTATGTGCATCAATTTTGGTCGAGATATATTTGTTAGTATTGTTTTTTGATTTTAAACAGACCACGTGATTGGTTATTGCTACCTTACTACATTTGTTAGGTTTGAAGTGGTTTATAATGCAAAATGACAGTTAAAGGCAGTTTCTCATTGAAGTCTCATTCTCATTGTGTGTAGTAAATGAAACCACGCGTCTGCACAATTAATTAACAGAGACATGCAGAACATGCAGGATTCATATTTAAACAACTTTTGCGGCTTAATATTTACAGATACTTGTCCATATCATGATTTGATTTAAGTGTAATGACCTGATTTTGATTAATTCATTCAAAATTTGACAAATTCCGTGACATTCCGCGTTAAACTGTAAATTCTGTTTTTATGACTGGATTCCACGATTCCGTCTGCGTTTCCTGCATCGCGGAAATCATAGGGTCCTATGTGTTCTTATTGTAAGTGTTACCAAAATACTTTTAAAATGATTAAAAGTATTATTGATTTGATCCATTATTATGTTTTGGAGTCACGCAACATTATATTTGATGACCTAAACTAACCCTTAACTAATCTACAGTAAAAAGGTCAAATTTATAATATTTTAAGAGATTTTTTTCCCATGTTGGTTGCACCACATTGATTCTCCTGACAATCATATTTCAAACATTAATAGGCAGCAAAAAAATTTTGATCAAATATTTTTTTTATGCCAACCTAAGTTTTCTTTTCAAGTATTCTGGTCTTTTACTTTTTCTCAGCTTTTTTCTTCATTATGATATCAGGTCAGATGCATCACACTGATATATTTTACTTTATGCCTCCCAAAAAATATTAAAATGAATTTCAATTCAAATCATGCAAAACATACTCAACATAGAAGAGGTGAATTGAAGTGAAGTGAAGCTGTAATTGCATTTTTTTACAAATAAAAGTGCATTGTTATTGATCAATCTTTCATTAAGTGGAAAATGGAGTAGATGGTATATTTTAACATTTTAAATGTGTTATATACATATACACAAGTATATATATATATATATATATATATTATATATATATACACACACATATATATTTGTAGTAAATTTATTAACAGCCCACAGGTGTGTGACATCACATCATGTTGTTGATATATAATACAGACAAAGTGGTTATGATTAACTAAAACTAAAACTAAATAAAGCTGAAATTAAATGAAACAGAAATTAGATCTAAAAACATTTACTCAAACAAGGCAACTAGCTGAAATAAGCTGAAGTAATACAACTGAATATAAATAAAAGCCAAATCAAAATATTAATAATATAATGCAATAGTATATAAATTATACCAAAATAACACACACTGGTTGCAGGGTCTAAAGTAATTTGCATGCTAGTGTATAGAGTGGACAGAGCTTCCTATGGAGCAACTGTCTGTACATTATTTTTTAATTCATTAGTAGCTGCACAGTTGTATTATTTAATGAGCTTATTGATGTGCTAATGAAGTCCATATGTAGTGTGAAGTGTGAGCTCACGGTGGGACGGGGAAAACGGGTGAATAGGGCTGCCAGTAAACCATGTCACATGTATTGGTCAGCTCAAAGTGATCCACACACACACACACACACACACACACAAACACACACCCCCTCCATGAGCAGCAGCAAGTATGGAGTAGAAAGTAATGTCATACTACATCAAATGCGGCTCAATCTTTAACCAATATAGCTAGCTAGTAATTGTAGATAAGCTCAACGGCAAGAGAATCTTTCATTCACAATAGTTGCAATAGTTAATTGTTGTTAACTAACCATATAATATCTTAAATTGAGAGGAAACATGATCAAACTGTGGATTTAAAGATGAAGTATGCATCATTCTGGATGTTCAAATATTCTAGCATACTATGCAGAGAGCGGCTGTAAGTAAAGCCTGCGCAGGTTGACCTCCTGAAGAGTTTAAACGCTGTGCTGCTTTCCAAACATTGCTCTGTTTGTTTGAGTTTTCCGACAAGGCCACTTCTGACTCGAGCGTTGGAGTGAGTTTGGGAGGGAACGCCTGTAATAAACCACTTAGAGAAGGAACTGGATGTGTTTAATGCATTGCGTACTTCCTAATGTCTTTTGTGAACAGTATGTGACATATAATACATGATTTAATGTTTCAAAGAATAATATTGGTCACATGACCTCATTACGTTGCATGTTAAGTCATTTTTTCATATAAAAAAAAATGTCTGTTATAATGTTACACTAAACTATTTTGGTCATATTTTTGATAATTTTATAATTATATATAAAACATTAAATTATTACAAGAATTGTAAACAAGTAACTTTACTGACATATCAACCAATCATTATTATACTGATTCAGTAAAATTATTTCATGAAGGACTCTTCAGATTCATTTACGTTAGTATTATTTATTCACTATTATAGTAATTATTAATATTTTGAATTAGATTATTTTTTATATTTTAAGTTTCAATTTTAATTTTATTTTAAAGTTGTATTTTGTTGCTTGCATTTGTAATTTTTTTTATATATTTTTATATATACCTTTATTTTATTTGTATTTTTATTTATATTTATAATAAAAAAAAATCATTACTTACATTTTTTTTTTTTTTAATTTAACCCTTCAACTTATTTTAGTTAGTTGCCAAAGCACCATCTCTCATTATTACCATTTAAGGTTTTTTTTTTTTTCAATGACGAAACAATTCGATTTTTTACATTTTTTTAAGTTTAGTTTTGGTTACCAGTAAAAACAGCCCATCAAATAATCATTAGTTTTGAGAGCTGGTTCTTTGCTTGTGAATCAGACTACATTAGTTGTACTGCATGTTTGTTTTTGTCTGAAGCCTGGAATGATACTCATTAAAGACTTGTTGTCTTTGCAATATTTTAGAGACAGAAAACAGCTTAATACGGTAAAAACCCACATGAATGAACAGTTAAGCTGTACAGAAATGCTTAAGAAATGAAGCTCACACTATAGACACCTCAGAGGACTGTGATTTTGGTAGCCCAAAATAAATTTAAATAGCCCATTTTTTAATTTAGAGCAGTGATTCTCAATTCCAGTCCTCGCGTACCACCACTCTGCACATTTTGTATATATCTTTTAGCACTTTTGACGTTTGTTGAAGTGGACTTCGCAGGATATTCCTCCAGAAAAAAATCTGCCTTGATTATTTTACCCTTGATTCTTCTGAATGTATTTTCCATCTCACTTTAAACAATTTACATTTACCTGGCGACATGGCTGTAAAGTTTAGGATTCCTTCAAAAACACCCTTTTTTTAAAGCAAATACATAAACAAAGAGTTATTAAATTTTACCAAAAGCCTGAAAAAATACTGAGAGAGCCTTTCCAGCTCAACATCCTGTCCTCACATGCACCGACACATACACACGTGTGCGATGGCACTAAATGAACACTTCGTCACCAAACTCATTTCCATCCAGCATCTAAGAAAAGTAAAAGCCAGTCTAGTCAGCAGAGATCTGACCGCACGTCTCTGCTCACTCTGCTGAAGACCACCTCAATGAGTCATGGGCATCAGAGACACGAGAGCTCATCGCACACCAATGCTAAAGTGCTGACGCCAAACGAAACACACCACAAAACACACACCACACCAACCAACCAATAACCGTCAGCCCGGCCCGTGGGAGAAGACACTGGATGACCAACACAAGATTGTGAGTAAACTCACAATGGATTCATCCAACACCAGGGTTCTTTATAGCTTCACACGCAGGATGTGTTTACTTCTATTATCCAGAAAAACAAAGCTAAAGCAGATGGGTGAGAATGGACATATTTCACTTGTAACACCAAGTGATTGCATTCCTATCATTCAACCGGAGGTGCTAGAAATCACATGACCCGTGACATACGGATGACTGTACAAAGATGAGTCTATCCAAGCGTGCTAAATCACAGTGAGCTCAGCTGTCTGACATCATAGCGAGCGATCTGGAAAAACATTGACAGAGACACTGAAACTGTACAAGCCACAAGAGCACAGAAATGAACTACCCTTTCCTCTTGATTCTCCGCTAATAGAACAACACTGTGACTGAGTGATAATGCACTGAGATGCATTAGAGGCCAACGCGATACTCTTTCGATGTGATAAACAAGCCAGCGCTCAATTACACGCAGGAATCCTCCATAATTGCAGGAGAAGAGCCTGTCTGAGAGCAGATGAAAGCCTTCAGAAGGATGCCTAAATGTCCTCCAAGTGAATCTTTACACTGTAAAGACTGCCAGACAGCAGAGATGTGGCTCGCCCACACTAGAAAAGTCCACAGTAAACCAATTCATCCTAGTCCATGGCCTTCATGCCTCCAGCAGATATTACACTTGATGATGCCGTTACCAGTCCTGCCACGAGAGAAAGAGTGACGAGAGCCATGAAACCCTTCATTTTCAGCACAGTCAGTTTCCATCAGTTTTGAGAGCAGGAGGTTTGAGACGCTCCAAGTGGAAACGCATCTGAACGTTCAGGCCACATTTGCAAACTTTAGTCCTCCCAAATGGAAACCTGTTTGAGTCCAGAGAGCAATGTGGCACATGCACAGCAAAAAATAAATAAATACAAAATTGCTAGTAAATTTCTCAAATAATTACAAAGAAACTGCAAGTAGCAATTAAATGTGACATTTTGAAGTAGAAAGATGTGAAATAGTAAACCATACTCCAACAGTCTTTACTTACAACTTAACCCCCCCCCCCCCCCACTTTTTACAGATTAACAGCTGTTAACCTTGTTTTAGCCACTTTGAGAGCAGCACAAGTTCACTGCCTGTCATCAGCATTATTAGGGAAGTTATATTTGCATATAGGACAGAAGCGCTGCATCAGATTTATATATAGCCTATATATCTATATATGTAAACTGAATTGTGCAAACACAATCAGATAATGATTATGTGGGCCTAAACCATAAATGTGCACAGCAATGCACAGTTTGTTAGTACAATGCAATGACCATACACAAACAGTTGATATTTTAGTATTTTATATTATAGATTCACATATGATTGGTCTGATGATCTGTTAACACATTTACAGTAAGTAAGGATTAACGGCATTTGTCGGCGTCAGATCACAGTCCCAGTTCACGATACCAGGGGGCAAATGCAACTCCTGCATTTAAACCATGCTAATTATTATTTGCAACCAATACTCCTGATTGGCTGTATAAGCACCGGTCTCATGAATAATGTGTTGTGAATCACATTCACTTGATGATTTCCAACCCATAATAAGTCTAAAATAAAGACTAAAACTAAGAATATGAAAAATAACAAGCAGTGTTTCTATGCTATTATTGTCTTCCATTATGTGCAAAAACACATCACCTTAAAAACTATGCATGTGTGTTTTGTAAGTGTCCGTCTGAAGCAAATCAACCCCTAACTCACTTTCTCATTGGAATGTTCTGACAAAAAAAACAAACTTCATTGAGGTTCTGCATGGACCGGTTTCAAAGAGTTTGGCCTCCATCAAAGAACAAAGTCTTGAAATGATCAGACTCCCGCAGAGTTCAGAAATAACATCCCCTGTATAGAGATGAATAGGTGCGCTTGTTTAACCCACATAACATAGCATAGATTACGCCGGCTCACGGGGGACCAGTAAGGGCGGAAGTACAGGTTTACTCAGGACTCAGCGTGAAGCCCTGCTAATAATAAACATTTAACACAAGTGACAGACTTTTTGAGGCATTTTTATCAGGACAGAAGGGAATACTGACCCTGTTTAAGCAGAAAAGCACAGTGGGCTTGAATATGAAGACTCAAACTAATAATAAAAATGTCAAGGGTAAAGACTGTACAACTGCTTTCCTGAGGGACTCAAACCTCCATGACCGCTCTAGTTATGAATAATGAGACACATCCATTTCTTTATTTCCCTTTTTATGAGTTATCCAGCTTTTTTTATGCCATGATGCAATCCATGCAACTAAAACATGACAAATACTAGCAGCCATTACTATACACATTAATGTCGCAAGTTAAAAATACATGCATTAACACTAGTAGGTGTTGCTGTTACTTCCTATTTCCTGCAAATGCACTAAATCCAATTTCAATGCATTTATTTATTCACTGATCTCAATAACAAAGAGAGAACAGATACATTCACTACATTATTAACAAGCACATTTCTTGCCAAATGGGTTATATGCCCTCTCTGAGTTCACTCATCAGACCACAGATTCAACTAAATAAAAGTGCCATAATGTACGATCATTACAAGTATTTGGACATTATGTAAATACCATGGAATATAGTAATAAAACAGCAATTATTAAAATATTTTTGGTACAGTAAGTAGCCTAACAGTTTAACAATTTCAATAACTTTTTAAGGAAAGACATTTTTTAATTTTGATTCCATCAAATGTCTCGATCAATCAAACCAACATTAAACCAAATGCCAGAGGATTTTTTTAACTATCTATAAACTATAATCCATCTAAAAACTATGTATTAACTATTGTTTTTGTTAACAGAAATAAAGCTGAAATAAAATAAAACATAAATATAAGACGAAAAATGTAAACTTAAAAAAACGGAGACTTCAAATTTTAGAAATGTTGCATTGAAATAAATGTTTAAATACTAAAACTAAAATTTTATTAAAATAAATTCAAGCTAAATATGAAATTTACTAAAGCTGAAAGTAAATAAAAGCTAAAGAACTTTTTTTAAAAGGGCAATGCACATAAAATTAAGCTAAAATTAAAATGAAAACTAAACATACAAAAGAACCTCTTTCAAAAAAAAAAGCGCCCCATTATGCCATTTTTAAGGTTCCTGATATTGTTTTGAGAGTCTCCTGCGATAGGTTTACATGCATGCAAGGTCAAAAAACGCTTTAGTTTTCTCAAAATATGCATTTAATATCCCCTCATTTTCTCATGATTCTCAAACGATTCGTTCGAAGCAGTTCTAAGATTCAGTCTCTCTAAACCCCTCCTTTCTGTGAGCCTGCTCTGCTCTGATCAGATTGGTCAGAACAGCGTGGGTTGGAAACGATACGCCCATTGCCATACTTCAATATTTTGAACGCTCGATAGAAAATATAAACATCCATTATTTATCATACTTACAGGTCAAAACAAACTGGATATTCTTTAATTGCTAATGGTTAGAGAATCTGACTTCTAAGCCAAAGGTCACGGGTTCGAGTCAGGGATTGTAGGTGGGGGGAGTGAATGTACTACGAATACTACAACTGAGGTGAGACCCTTGAGTAATGGGATCTCTTTGTAAAGATGCATCTATAAGACTCCCATATGTGGATGACGTGCAGTAACAGAGGATAGTTATTAAGATGACAAACCCTGAGTTTCACATCAGTGATTGGAAAATAATTACTCTCAAATTCTGTTTTCAGATTGCCAACCAGCTCTCTAGATTTACAGATAATACCTGTGCAGACAGTTTCAGTTTCCATTCACCTGAATATTTTATATTTAAAATAAATGTCAAGATTTTTGCATGTCCTCCAGACATGGTCTCAGCTCACAGTTTCTTCATCTACTTCCCCCTGAAAAGTAAAGGCTCCTCGCAGATCAATACCGCATTAGTGGCTAAATCCAGCACCGCAGATAATTTATTTGTGCAAAGCCACAGCAACAACCAGTGGATTCCATTTCGGGAGGGACTTTTGAGCAAAAAAAGGAGTAACGACTACACAGAAACACCCGAGCATGCAGGACCAGTCCTGACCTCGGGGCCTGTTTTTGCCTTCAGTGTCTCTTGAGTCAGCATGTAGTGATGTTCACTCCCTCAGATTGTTCCATGACCACAGCAGGATTTCTTAAAAGTGAGAGAAGACTGAGGAAGCTGGCTAATGTGTTTGAGGAAAAATATACTGCAGTCAAACACTATAAATAAGCACTTCAGAAGAATTTTAAGCACATCTTTGCACAAGAATACAGCATTTTTGAGTTTTAATTAATCTTCGAGTTTGATGTCAAGTAACTTTATTGAACAGTAAAAAAAAAAAAAAAAAAAAAAAAAAAACTAACTATTGAAACTAAGCAGCTGTAACAAACAGTTGTGGACTTTCTGACGTGAGAAACCCTGAGTGTTAATGTATGACTTCGTTTGTAGGTCAAAAATTCCGATTCTGATTCAAAAGCTTTTAATTTGATTCGATTTGATAGTGATTCACTCCGAAATATTTGAATTTTTCTTAAGAAAAAAAACAAAACAACTAATGCTGTAAACTACAGAAGGAACCCTATCAGTTGGTACATTACTATAATATTAAAGGTTAAAGGTGCTGTATGCAAGTTTTTGACTCTACTAAAGCAAAAAATACCATAATATGTTTGCAGATATTTAAGAAACATGCTAAGTTAACATACTTGTTTATCTGAAAAACAATGCTACAGTCAGTTATTCTTCTTTGAAAATGTTCGTTCCGGGACGGAATGTCCGTCTTTGTTTTGTGAAACCCTCCCACTGCCAGTTTATCCAATTGTATTTCAGCACCCCGGGTTGCCAGTTGGTGGAAAACAGAGCGTATTTCATTTCATTCATCGTCAAGAGTGCTTGTTCTTGTTTGCGGCGTCAATCTGGCAACCTGCATGTGTGTCAAGTCTGAGGAGGAGGGGCCGGGTGAAAAAAACCCTCTCCAATATTTTGAATTTGGACTGCAATACCTAGTTCAACCACTCGGTGTCAAGCCTACATACAGCACCTTTAAAATTAACAGCCTAAGCTATCAAATTCATAAAATAAATGATTTCAGGAAAGATTTATTTTAACATGCATTTCAGAATCAATAACGGGTAAAACAAATTATTAATATATAATAATATTATTAATATATAATAAAGAATGTATGTTTTGCAAAAATCTCCTCTCTAGAGTTCTTTTTTCCAGCTAACTAACAAGTTATGGACATTAAATGACTTTTGTGAGGTAAATGTAGCATGTTGTGAGAGATGACTTCAGTAAGTTAAAGTTGATCTTTCAACACACCTTCTGATATTAATTCGTTCACTTTTATTTTGTACTATAACTAGTAGTAAAACAGGGAGAAATGATCAATTCATGTGCCGTTTGAACTGAGGTTGTTACAGTGAGCTGTCAAGCCACATTAAAAAGCATCAAAACCACATGTATTGTTTGACGTTTGTGATAAAAACTGACATTATTTGAAATCTGAGACCGTTTCTTATTGAAAGTAACACAGCACAAAGCTTACTGCAATTATTGATCAGGATGCACATTACAAATAATGTTTAGTGACATTTTTCAACTGAAAACAACAGACTAAAAGATCGATATTTGTTGGTTAAAATGAAGATTGATTAAACAAGGAGATCGATATTTCAACACACTCATGACAATTCGTAACTATTTTGGCGAATTGGTGGCTAATTCGCATAAACTCGTGAGATCTTGCTCATTCATTTTCATCTGATCGGCTTACGCCACACTGATGGTTAAGTTTAAGGATGTTTTCAAAATAATCAAATTGTTCTTTCGATGGTTATCTTAAGAACTGATCACTGAAAGATTCTTTGTGGATCCAAAAACGTTTTTTCTATAGCATTGCTGCGAAAAACCCTTTTGGAACCTTTGCTTTGAGCAACTTTTGTCCACATTATCAAAGACACAGCATCTTCTACTCTGAAGTCCATTCACTGAGTGTTTGTCCATAGCTCTTCACACACTCTGAGCTGGCTCTAGATGTGTAGTTTTCCCCACAAGTTAACAAAACCAGCGGCCGAATCTCACAGTGTCTGGCCAGCAACTAAGCCACTGGCCTGAACTCAATGGGAGGACAGCAATCTCTCTCTTCCTCTCTTCCTTTATCTATCCTGGCAAAATTGAGTCCAAAAGTGCACAGAATCCAGCAACTGAACTATTGTTTCCTTTAACTAGTCATCAAACACCATTCCTGAAATCAGATATTTAAAATGTAAAAGCTTTAAAATTTATGACATCATCTGCATTAAGACATTTTATGACATCATAGATAGGATGTGACGTGATCAGGACTGAAACGCTTTACAGCTAAGGGCTTATATTGCTATGAATTCTCATTTCTCTTCTTCTTCTTCTGGCATTCTCACATTGGTTCAACAGGGATATGAACGTGTTTACGAGCACATGCACACACTCGCTCACCCTCCCAATTAACACACAAAATATGCATGCATATTATAACTATATCATTTTAAAAGAATCACTGAAACTGGAGCTTTCCATTTTTAAGCAGCTGCACTGTACCTTGAACCGTCTGCTGGGAACAATTACAAAACAACACACCTTACAAAGATAAAAACACTGCGCTTATCATGACACAGTACAGGAGATGAACGCAACACAAACATGCACACTAATTTGTTGTTAACATCAACATACAACATACGTTTAATTTATGTTGTTAGCTAAACAAAGAGATAAAATGAACATTTATGACCCTTTTCTGAAACTGGTCAGGCTGGATCATGACTGACGGCTCAGACTGACTCTGCTCTGCATCTTTGATTGTCTATCTTCTACAAGATGAGATTTGAAGGCATACAAACAAATAGAAAGGCACAAAAGCAGCTTTCCCCAGGCTGCAGCTCTGTTTTCTTTTCACTCACTATTTATTCTGGTATAAAACATGATGCAAATCACAATGGCTACTTTACTGTAGAATTATATGAAGTGTAATTGCACTCTTTCACAGGTACATGTCCTTGTGAAAAAGTATATATCCCTTGTAAAAATATACACTTGAGCATACTTTTATTATGGAAATAATATACCTTAAATGAATATACTTAAGTGCCAACTGGACGTAAAGTTGTTGTAAAGTTATTATTCCAAACCTGTATTAATTTCTTCTTTTTATTTTCTTGAACACAAAAGAAGATATTTTTAAGACAGTGGGTAACCAAACAGTTGCTGGTCCCTATTTTTTTATTTATTCATTATTTTCGTACTATGGAAGTCAGTGGTGAACTATCCCTTTAAGTGCATGTTAATTGCAATAGGACTTAGATCTTTATATGTAATTTCATAATTCTATTGCCTTTGAAACATGGTTAAAGTACTGCTGAATATACTGACAAGTATTTATGGTAAAACAAAATATACTTAATGTCTTTTGAAATTTGTGTCATTAATTAAAATGTTTTTTTTTTTTTTTTTTTAATGAATTTTTTGATATAGATTTGTTTGTTTTTTTGTTTTTTTTAAATAATAATAGTAGTATTGTTTAATAATTTTTTTTAGTGTACTTAAGTGTGTTAAGAAACAAATCACAAAAGTGTACTCTAAGTGCACTTAAGTTGCAATTTATTTCATATATAAGTATACTTAAATTAGTTTAGAAACAGCCATTAATGTGTACTCTCCAAGTACACTTTAGTGGTCTTTTATTTTATTACTATTATATTACCAACAAGTACAGTTTAAAAATAAATAAATAAATAAACTATATATACACACACACACTTTTAAGATTTGATGTATACTACAAGTGCACATTTAACACACTTTTTCACAAGCGATATCATACTCAAATAACTGTTTTGCACCTAAAATAAATTAAAAGTACGTTTGAAAATTATTTTTCTTTTTTTTTTTCACACATTCTGTCAGTCTTTCACTGGTCATTGCATGTTTGTTTATTAATATTTTAAATCATTTCATAATGCTGTAAGCTTCCAGTAATGCTGCATTTGTTCTTCTATGTATTTGACACATTTTACCATGCTCAAATTCAACCTGCACCAGACCACTATAGTTTTTTAACGAAATCAGCTGAGAAAAAAAAAATGCATTTATAAATTTCATCTGGGCATTATATGGCCTTAAATATTATTATTAAATAATAACACTAGTGAACGGGACACAAGTGTGTAAGTAAAGCATTCAGCACCTGCAGGTGTGCTGATATTATTATTATTATCACAAACAGAATTTGATTTATTCTCATCCACTGTATCATCTGCCCTATTTCAAAAGCAGTGTGTTTTGCGATACCCCAGAAACTATAAAGCCTTGTGATGTAAAATAAAAACAAGTGAAAATCAATAATTGGAGTCAGTAGATCAATGCAACATTGTGATAAAGTATCATTACCACACTATTTACGATACTGATTGTCTTCCTCACCTCTGATATGTCGGGACGGTTTTAGGACGGCGAACACACAGCACTCTATTCCACTAAGTCTCAACTGTCCCTTCACAGTGTCACAGTGTACAAATGAGGAGGATGCAGGTCATCCGCTCAGACTGGGTGGCCATATATCAGGTGGACGTGCGGGACTGTACCTCACCGCCACGGCCCTGACAGGACCTGAGGATGAGGAATGGTACGTCTCCGTTCCCCTGCGGCCCTGACAGATGGGCATTTACTCTTAGCCCCGGACCAAGGGGAGCCACTGCTTAAATACACTCAGGAAGGACAGTTTATTTGGAAGTTAATGTCGTTATGTTTTTATGGTGTGGTAGTCCATACTCGAAATTGGTGCTCTGCATTTAACCCATCCAAGTGCACACACACAGCAGTGAGAAGTGAACACACTGTGAACACACACCCGGAGCAGTGGGCAGCTATATCCAGCGCCCGGGGAGCAACTGGGGGTTCAGTGCCTTGCTCAAGGGCACTTCAGCCATGGGTAATGATTGTTGAAGAGAGGGCTGTTCATTCACTCCCTCCCACCTACAACTCCTGCCAGCACCGAGACTCGAACCTGCAACCTTCTGGTTACAAGTCCAAATCTCTAACCATTAGGCCACAGCTGCCCCCATAAGTATGGAGGACGCTTCCATATGCAGGGAATTTTCAGCGCAGTTCATGAAAGCTTTCTATTATGTAATAATGCATTATTGTTGCTCGTGCTTAAGGTTTGGGATCTGAAACAGTGTAATTTTAGTATTTTAGATTTCTATTTTAAATAAATGCTGTTCTTTTTAACTTTTTATTCGTTAAAGAATTCTGTAAAAAGTATCAAGTGGCAAAAAATATTAAGCAGAACAACTGTTTTCAATATTGTCAATAAATCAGCATATTATACTGATTTCTGAAGGGTCGTGTGACACTGAAGACTGGAGTAATGGCTGATGAAAATTCAGCTTTACATCACAGGAATAAATTATTTTAAAATGAAAAAAAAAAGGAAGTTATTTTAAATTGCAAAAATATTTCACAGTATTCTTTTTTTCTGTATTTTTGATGAAATAAATGTAGCCTTGTGGGAAAAAAAAGGACATTAAAAAAATCTTACTGATCCCAAATTTTGAACAGTGTATATACTGTACTATTACAGTATTTATTAAATAGATAGTTCACCCAAAAATTAAAATTCTGTCATAAATTACTCTTCATCAACTTGTATGAGTATCTTTCTTCTGTCGAATACAAAAGAAGATATTATGAAGAATGTTGGTATCCAAACAGTTGTTGACTTATAAATATTATATATTATGAAAATCAATGGCGTGAACTATCCCTTTAATATTTTGAATTAGCTTTTATTTTAATATTTTTAGTTTCAGTAAGTTTAAGTGTTAACATTTTTTAAGGTTTTTATCAAATATTTACATTTTATTATATTGCAATTAAATTACTGAAAACTATTTTTAATAGTTTTAGTAAACTAAACATATCTAGGGACCGGAATATCCTTGGCTACATTCACACTGCCCAATATTTAAAATGATGACAAAACTGTGGAAAATGCTGAATCATGTAATCAAGTCCATTCAGAGCTGAGTTCATCATGCATCAGATATTGCTTTAGCATTTACATGTTCGTGCAGATGCTGCGGCCAAAACCACACACAATGAATATAATATTCATAGTGAATAGTAAATGTCACATTAAAGCCACAGGAAACAAGAAACAGGAAACACTACTTGGCTCTACTTGGCTTTAATTTCCTTTATTTCAGTTTTACTAATTTTAGTACTTCAACCTAAACTAATTTTATAAACTTTTTATATATTTATATATAACATCCCATTTTTAGACAGCATTCTAAGCTGCACTTTCTCGCATTCAAAGTAAAAATAAACGTTTGGGTATTTATATAGTCTTTGGTATTTCTAAGAACTTGGTGTTTTATAATCATTCCTTTTATTCATTATTGACCTATATGTGTGTGTTATGGTGTGTGTGTGTGTGTGTGTGTTTGTGTGTGTATTTTTGTGTTTTTTTTTTTTTTTGTGGTGTGTGTGTGTGTGTGTGTGTGTGTTACAAACAAAATAATGGTAAATTGCGACAGTAGTTATGTGTATTGATTCATTACTCAGGCTTTCTTTCATGAAAGGTAAAAAATATGATGTATTACTATGGTTATCTGGATATGATACTACAATAATACCTTGTTTGTGGACATGCCACGGTATCATTTAATACCACAGTATTACATCGATACAAATGCATTGTGGTACTGCCACAGTACTTCTTTGTTGGAAGGAGGAAAAACACATTTTGCTGATGCTTTTTTTTTTTCAATCTGGCTCTGAAATCTCAAATCCGATCGCATCATCAGGAAGAGGTTTGTACATGATGCATGCTGGAACAAAAGCGTAATTGGCATCCTTTGTGTGACTGAAGAGAAAGAGCTAGAATCAGACGCAATCCCCTCAACACTGATGTTGACACACACTGCTGCCTCGAGAAAAAGCCCATTATTCATTCCACAGCTGTCAGGCTGAAGAGAGAAGAGGGAAAAGGGGTTTGTATATGAAAACACAGATTTGCACCCGTGCAGGAGTATTCGACTACACCCCGTCACACTGAGAACGGCAGGCAGAAATGGTGCACAAGCTTCCCTCTCGAGCGGATACTAAACAACACAACAGCTCTGGAGGACTCAAAGAGTTTGCTCTGTAAAGCCAGAAAACTGTTCACAGAGCTCTGGGATTTTGGCTCAGTCAACAGAGCTGGGAGCAGCAGCATTCAGACCGAAAGCGGCTCACAGGGGCCTGCGCCGGCCCCCCACGGCCCACAACTCACCACTGTAGAAGCGGATCATGCAGCTGAGGTCCGAGTTGGCGGCTTCCTGCTGGACACGGAGCGGTTCTTCATAGCCCACAGCAGTCAGGTAGTCATAGACCATCTGAAGAGGACGCTCGGAGGGGTCCAGCCTCCTACAAACAGAAAGAGAGCTGAGCACAAACTGAAATACAGCACTCTTATACATAAACAACTGACAATTCAGATACTGATGTCATACATAACCAGGGGTCAGATTCACAAAACATTCTAAAGGTATAGTTCACTCAAAAATGTGTGAATTTGCTGAAAATGTACTCTCCCTCAGGTCATCCAAGATGTAGATGAGATCGTTTCTTGATCAGAAATGTAGCATTGCATCACTTGCTCACATATGGATGCTTTGCAGTGAATGGGTGCCGTCAGAATGAGAGTCCAAACAGCTGATAAAAACATCACAATAATCCACAAGACGTGTTTAACTTCAAACCATTGCTTTCTAGAAATGTGAGTCCTCTATCTATAATATTCTTTCTCCAGTGAAAAAGTCGTCTCGTTCGGACTGGGAGAGAAATATGCACAGATCAAGCACTTTACAAGCGAAAACAGTTCTAAACAAATATACTGGGGAATTTTGAAGGGAGAGAGAACAGTGGATGAATTTTTTTCACTGGAGGAAGCGTTATTATGGAATATGGACTCGCATTTAACCCGGAAGCAACAGTTTGATGTTAAAAAATCTTAATGATGGATATGTTTCTTACGAACAAGCAGCTTTTCACTTCACAAGACATTAACTGATGGACTGGAGTTTTGTCTGGATTACTGTATATTATTGTGATGTTTTTATCAGCTGTTTGGACTCTCATTCTGACTGCACCCATTCACTGCAGAGCATCCATTGGTGAGCAAGTGATGCAATGCTACATTTCTGATGAAGAAACAACTCATCTACATCTTTGATGGCTTGAGGATAAGTACATTTTCAGCAAGTTTTCATTTATGTGTGAACTATTCCTTTAAGAAATTTCTAAATATCTTAAGATGGGTTGTTTCAACAGAAAATACTCCTTACTAGTAGGGCTGTGCGATATGGACAAAAAAAACCTATCACGATTTTTTGATCAATTTTGCGATTTCGATTTTAATCACGATTTTGACACACGCAGACATGCTTTACAGTCATAAATGCATTCAGTATAAATTTGAAACATATTTCCAAAAGAAAACCTATGAGAGCTTTATTAAAAAGTTGTAACATGCCTCTAGAACAGACATAAGTCAAGATAATCACTCACTCACTCTTTTTTTTTTTTTTGCCATGCATTGGTCATAGAGCTCATTGTAGCGGTGCCTCGGGTGCTGAAATATATCTGTTATACATTATACAGGTTCACACGTACTCCGTCTGCAGTGCGTCTACAGTATGTGTATGCGGTTCAGAAGCAGCAGCGAGAGCGAGTTATTGTAACGCGAAAGAACATTAAAATAATGCGCGAGCGCGAATCTCTCCGCTCGCGCGCAGATTTCCTTTGTTTTGTCACAAAACCAGACACGCATGCTCAGATACACGCTGCTCTCGTCTGAAGAGAGTGCCCGTAATTAAAACATGTCTCCTCTCACTCACTCACTCACTCACAACTCTCTCTATATGGAGACAGATTAGCCTCAAATATAATTCACGCAAAAAACACGATTCACACATGCGTAAACAATTTCACATGCATGAAACCTAATTCACGTACACAAAAAAAAAATTCACGTGCGTGAAAAAAAATATATATTCACAAAAAGCAATTCACATGTGCAAAATAAAATTATATATTCATAAAATACATTTCACAAATGAAAAACACAATTCGTAGATATACAACTGTGCACAAAAACCTTTGAATGTTTAAAATGTACGAGTGTCTGAATGTACAAATCGTCATTTACTACGAATCCACTCGGATTTGTGTGTGTGTGTTTTTGAGACTTTCCTGGCAGAGCTCTCTCTCTTCCCACGTGGGTCTGTCGTACTCTTTAGCCAATCAGATGCGAGCTTACCATTCAACCAATCATATCATAAGCCACCGAGAGTGCATTCAGAAGCTCGCAGGCAATCACGTCAAGAGAGAGAAGCCCATAGAAGCCCTGGCGTTACATTTTAAAATACTATACAAAATAACTAATCAGAATACTTTACTCCTGCTCACTCACGCCAAAGAACTCCCCCGCTCAAGCTCGCCGTCTCTGCAAGTATTAACGATGGCAGTTTGCACGCACAGCTATAGAAGATACTAGAAGAATTTACATCTGTCAGACAGGTTGCTGACCTCATCAAGCTTAGTTTGAGTCTGCGCGTCAGAAACGGAAGTTCTCAAAAAAATCGCTAAAAAATGGGCTTCACTTGTCTTAATTGAGTTCCAATTGGGTCGCTGTGTTTCATTTCTTTTACTGTCTATGGGATTACTGATGTAAAGGCTTAATTTCCGTTCTAATTAATCCATATTGCGCAAAAAGGTGCGCAGAATCGTGCTCCTTGTATGCACTCTCAGTGGCTTATGATATGATTGGTTGAATGGTAAGCTCGCAATCTTGGCTAAAGAGTACGACAGACCCACGTGGGAAGAGAGCTCTGCCAGGAAAGTCTCAAAAACACACACACAAATCCGAGTGGATTCGTAGTAAATGACGATTTGTACATTCAGACACTCATACATTTTAAACATTCAAAGGTTTTTTGCACAGTTGTATATCTACGAATTTTGTTTTGCATTTGTGAAATGTATTTTATGAATATATAATTTTATTTTGCGCATGGAATTGCTTTTTGTGAATATATTTTTTTTTTAACGCACGCCGTGAATTTTTTTGTGTGTGTACGTGAATTAGGTTTCATGCATGTGAAATTGTTTACGCATGTGTGAATCGTGTTTTTTGCGTGAATTATATTTGAGACTAATCTGTCTCCATATCTCTATGCTCATGCGCTAGATATTCACTCTTTTCGCACCTTTCGATGTCTAACCTTTTCTGTTCACATCTTTTACCGCGTGCAGTGTAAAGCTCTGATCCATTAACATGGGCTCGGAAAAAATATGCATCACAGACAGAGTGTGTGAACCTGGAGTTAGGCATATGCCCAGTCTCTTCTGTTCTCGCGCTCCACTTAGGTGCGCTGCATTCTGATTGGATCGGATAGCATACTGCGGGGGGTCGGGACCGCGGAAAATTGTGCTATAAAGCGATTTAGAAATCGTGCACACTCAAATCGTGATTTTATTACGATTTCGATTAATCGCACAGCCCTACTTACTTGTTGCATATATATATATATATATATATATATATATATATATATATATATAGATATATATATATATATATATATATATATATATATATATATATATATATATAGCCAATAACAATTTTTACAATATTTGTACATAACCAATGAGTCATCAATATTTTTAGTCTATTTTCCAGGATTTGCATTTAGATACACTTAAGCCATAAAACCCAATTTTCGATGAGTTATGGACAGAGTGGTACACATTATGGAAAATTACATATAAAAGGTTTCATAGGCAGCATTATGCAGTGCAATATTCAGTAATCAAGCACTGAACATTGTAAGTGCGAAATGTGGGCCTCCACAGGACCCTATGCACGTATCCCAGCTCTGAACAAGCGTGACAACACACAGGTGTTTCGATTTAAGATCAGACTCTGTCCTAACATCCTCCAGCAGTGCCTCTCACTCTCACTCTCTCAGAGCTGGGTGTTTTCAGATAATATATCCCAATCCACTGGGATCACGTCTCGTCCAACTCAATATCTCAACATTCATTAAACAGCTGAAGCGAAAGAACCCTGATCTCATGACGTCTGACAATATTCCCTTTAAACAAAGCAAATAATCAGTCTGTTGATCTGACTCGATCCTCTGTTCGTGACGCAACGGCATCCTGCTTTTTATTAAAACTGTCCGGCCTCATAATCGTCCACCTTGTGCAGCGCCGCCGCCTTTTCTCTCCCTGATTAAATCGCCATCTCATTCCTCCACTCTAATCCTGTTAAGAGATCCACGCGGTGCTCTGATGCACAGACCTGTCAGGTGTCCTCGTGCTGAAGCGGAGCAGGGGTCGGCCACACCACACCTCCACAGCAGAAGCCCAATTCAGCAGACCGAGATTTACAATTTAAGGTTTGCAGCACAATTATTATCCTTATTATTATAATTATTAATATTAAATTAATAATAAAAAAAATAATAAATAAAAACAAAAATAAGATAAATTATTGTAATTTAGCTGAAAAAGAAATAATAAAATAATTAATAATTGTATTGTAATTATTTTGATTGTTGTAATTTTGCTTTAAAATAAAAAATAATATTATAATAAATTATTATTTTTATTAATATAAATAAATTAAAACAATTTTACTGTATAATAAAGATTAGTGTTAAAGAAAAATAATTATTATTACTGTAAGTAGTAGTAGTAGTAGTTAATAAATTAATAAATAAAACAATTTAATAAATAGAAAGAAAATTTCACTGTAAAATGTAATAATAATAATTTATACAAAAAAATTACTAAATAAAACAAATACTGTCATAATGTCGCTGTAAAATAGAAATGAGTATTTAAGAAAACATTAACAATAATAATTTTATTTTTACATTGCAACTATAAATATTACAATACTAATATTTATGGATGTCTTAATTTCTTCAACTTATTTTGCCCTCAAAGCTTCTCTTTTGTTGATAAGCGCTTCTCAGTAAAAGTATGGAAAGATGGTTAGTGCATGTCACGTCCCCAAATGCACACAAATGTGTCCCAAACTCAGAGCAGATCCAGAGATGAGGTTTGTGTGGAGCAACATTTACTGTGAAACAATCAAGCTGCTCTGATACGCTGAAAACAGCCGCAGATTATGTTTTGATGTGGTTTTAATGTGATGAGTGAAATGGTTTACTCTGAAACACGCAGCGCATCTGTTTATTTCATTAAATCACAGTCATATCGTTATTTAGTTTATATTTTGATTAATCATGCAGCCTGACTCTGCAGTTGCTCTTTGCTTTGAGAGGCAGAGTGCTGCTGACAAGGACACATTAGGGATTTAATGGTTTCTTGCGGCTTACCTGAAGTGAAATAAATAGTAGACGAGGGTAGAAAGCGCACACACACACACACACATACACATCAGCAGATGTCCCTGCGAGCTGCTCTAATGTGCAGCCTCCTCACAGCTAATTCAGCTTAGCCTCCTGGCTTTACCTCAGCTCAGAGCTGGACTGCTTCCTGCGAAATAATGTGATTTCAGCCATCTCAGCCACGGCCCAGTCATTCCCAGAAGGGCAGAGAGAGGGGAAGCATGACTTGCTTCTCTCTCTTTTGTCAGACACACCTTCAAAACCACCACAGACACTGCAGACGGCGGACACTACACACACACACACACACACTTTCAGACACAAAACACACACACACAAACATGCATAGATGGCTCGGGGGGTGTGGGAGTGTTGCAAACGCCTGCATATTCTTGTGTTTTGCTCTTGTGCACTTATCGTTAGCGGTTGCTAAGACACTATTACTAATGTTCATACTGTTTTCAAAATGTGTTTATTTATTTATTTATTTTTTGGGAAAATCAGGATTTTAAAGGGATAGGTCACTCAAAAATATGAAAAATATTTAGACTTAAAAATAAAAAATAATATATATGCATGCTTTAAAAAAAAAAAAAAAAAAAGAGTACTTATTACAGAAATAATACACTTTAAAAGAATATACTTAAGTGTAAATTTAATTAAATGTTTTGGACGCTTCATTGCATGATAACTGCAATTAAATTAAATTGTAGTAAGCTAGTTAGCTTGAGAGCGTTTTTAACCCACACTTGTATATGTAATTTCATAATTACATATTTTGCTTATAGTGTACTTCTGAATGTACTGACAGTCATTTATGGTAAACTACAATATATTTTAATGTCATTTCTATTGAAACTTCTATTAACTTTAAATATAATATTGAACAACACACTATAGTTAACATTTTACTAATGTGCTTTAGTATGTTAGCCAACATCAAAATAAGTGTAGTCCATGACATTAAGATTATTTAAAAAAACATTTACTTTTAATTTCGACATTACAAAGTGCACTTTTTAAAAGTGCACTTAAGAGTCTTAAGCAACGCTTAAATAAAGTGTGTTTAAGTACACTCAAGTTGCCTTTTATGTCATAAATATTACATTAACCGCAATTGCGGTTTGTTAAAAATATACTTTGATTTAAAATACACTGCAAATGCATGTTCAATAGAATTAAGTGCACTTCTTTTTAACAAGGGTAAGCTCTCACACACCCATCGAGGCATCAGGTCATCCTTACTGTCAAACCCTGTAGATAAGATGAACAAGTTTATGATGAGGATGATATCCTGAAGCATTATTAACATTTAAAATATAAAGAGGTGCAAATGAAGGACTAACCCTACAATTCAAGTAACCAGTCATTTGTAAATAATAAGGGTCTGATATTCACCTTGTCATTTCAGATAAACACCCTGACCTGTGTGTGTGCGTGTGTGTGTGCCTGGCTCGACTGCTCCACAGCGCAAGTCTGATAAGGATTATTATCGAGACCTCGTCTAGCCAGAAAATTACAGCTGGGTGACCGAGCATCTATCTCTGCGTTACCTGATTAGGTCTCCGTGCAGCTGCAGATAGAGACCCTGCACGTCTCTCTGAGCACATAGCTCCTCGGCGGTGGTGTTGGTGGAGCAGAGCACCAGCTTCAGGTCCGGCTGGGTGCTGGTGGAGGTCTGGGGGCCCGAGGCTAGAGGCTGAGGCTCCGAGGCCCCGTAGAGACACACACAGCCCCGCTGAGCGTCGCCCTTCAGCCAGTCTCGCTCTCGAGAACCGAAGCGCGTCTTCCGGGTCACGCAGCCTCGACTGCCATTCCTCTTCATGTTACGCTGCGGAGAAAAGTCTAGATTAGATATTGCTTGTGTTCTTTTGAGAAATTATGGCCTTGTAGAAATAAGGCCAAATACAGTGTTTTCGAGTCCAAATCAGTCGTAGGAAATCATGCCTTGGTAACCACAAGTTGGTGGCTGTCGGGACTCCACCCTGCAACACAGAGCCTGTCTGAGAGACACCAGGCTTTGTTTTTGCTTGCAGAAAACAACGCCGGCGCAAATATTTACCCAGGGCACAAACGCCCTGCAGATATGTGCGAGTCGAGACCACTTTGGAGACGACATGTCATTTGTAAGGCTGGTGAAATCATTTTCTGATGATGCTCTGACCAATACTTACTGGCATCAGCAGCTCAGGGTGTCTAAAATAACAGTGGATCTTTTGTTGTAAGGACAAAAAAAAAAAAAAAAAAAATCTAAATATTAAACTTTTTTTGCGTTCCACAGAATAAAGAAAGAAAGTCATACAGGTTTAGAACAACGTGTTCAACAATAATAATAATAATTATAATAATAAAAAAAAAAATAATTATTATTATTGTTATGCTCCGAATAATAATAATAATAATAATAATAATAATAATAATAATAATAATATGTTTATTTATTTAAAAACATGTATTTATGTATGTCATCTTGGTTTGGAATAACCGGTTCATTAATAAAAAAACATTTAAAAAAATAAATAAATAAATAAAATAATAATAATAATAATAATAATAATAATAATAATAATAATAACAGTTGTTGTTCAAAACTTGATTTTGTTTCTCAAAAAAAAAAAAAATTAAATAAAATTAAATAAAAAAAATATATAAAAAATTTCCACAGAAAAAATAAAATAACAGGTTTGGAACAACCTGTTAAATAATAATAATAATAGCATAAAAAATTATTATTATTATTATTATTATTATTATTATTATTATATTAAACCTCATAATTGTTCCAAACCTGTATGACTTTCTTCTGTAAAAAATAAATAAATAATTAATATAATAAAATGTAGTACAATATAATATAATTATTACATACATTAATATTGTATAATCATTTATTGTATAATCCACCTAGTGTAACCAATTAGAGCAAAAAAGTTTGTCTAGCGATCATTAGATCATCACGGACTCATCTTTACAAACCTACTATTTATAAACCTTTTTTGTGCATTTTTGTTTAGCTATTTGATTAATGTTTTGGAATAATATCTATCAACAAAAGATCATTGCTAAATCACCTCTGATTTCTACTTAAATAATGTTGTAATAATAATAAGCATAAAGACCTTTAAGCCAAACGTCTTTAAAGAACAAGCGGACTTACCATTAATCATCTTTCTAATCAAATGCGTCAGCATTATTACCCGTCTCTATCTGCACTCATCTATCAAGTAAGGTTCACTGTACATATGATATAAATATTAATATAATAATAATGACATATTTGCCATTTATTAATATTGATAAATGAGAACACTGCATTGGATCCTAATGCTGTGAATAATGAAAATGTATTTTTCAAATAGATAAGAGTAACTAGATAAGATGTATGACTATAGTATGACTATAAGAACACAGTGATCTAATAATAGGAGGGGAAAGCATTGTTAGTTCAGCAAGGTAACTCTGCTTATTCACTTACAAGCAGGAGGAAGCAACTGGCATCTAATTTTGTTCTGATTATCTATTACAATGGCTTAACATAATGATAGGCATATTTCCTGTAGGCGTATTATGTCAGGTGTATTGTGAAGATAATGGCCGTCACACACACAACGCATTCCTGTTCATTAACAGCTAGATGCAGTGGAATGGAACTGAAAGCTGCATTTCAATATATGGCAAGCTGTTTTAATATCCATTTAATTTAATAAAAACGATTTTAGTGTGTGTTTTAGTATTTATTAAGTAATCCAATAGTGACTTATATCTTTTTCAATTTCAGTTTTCAGCCATATGATTCGTTCTTTTTTTAATATGTGGGGGTGCAAAGCCTCAATTTAGCAAAATAAAAAACTACCAAAAAACAAACAAAAAACAGTTACATTGTTAAATTTTGTATATATTTAATACATATAATTTTATATATAGTAATATTTTTTATATATATATAATTTTAAATTAGTTTTTTATATTTTTGTATTTTATTTAATTACAAAACATTAAAATACATTTAAATAAAAATAATCCATATTGTCATTCTTTTAAAGAGCAGGTCATATGGGTTTTTGAAAAATATCTCTTTTGCAGTTTTTAACGTAGCTACCCTTAAATGAAAACAATCTGCAAAGTTTTTAATCAAAAAAGTGCATGATAAATAAAGATATTGTCTCTCAAAAGAGAGTTGGTTCTGAATCGCCTTAACGAGTCGTCATATTTACAAATCTTTTGCCTGTTACGGGTATATTTTACTAGGTAACACATTTGCATAATCCCCGCCTGCCCGCGAAATACGAACAGAGTCTGGTCTGCCCACAAACACTTCCGCTTGTTAATGTGTTTACAACATGTTGAGAAGACACTATGTTCAAGGATACCACAGAAATACAATTTGAACCTTTTGTTTTGTGCATGTCATTTTACCAATCGTGGCTTTTATCTTCGTTGGCTTCTAATTTTCTTTATTTGAACTAACAAGCGTCTTCGAACCACAACCTGTAAGTACGATTGATACATTATGTGTACATTTTCAATTGAGTGCACAAAATATCAAGTTTTTGTACTAATATGTGATGTATACCTAGAGCAGCTTTAGGTTTCCAGGTAAAGCACGATATTATTGTCTTACTGAAGTAGTTCTAATAATTCGCTATAAACCTAAGAATGTGTCCATTAATGTAGACTGAAATTGTTCTTATTACTTCGTTTAATAATAAAGAATGTAGTGTAGCACACAGAATTTATAATCATTGTGAAATTGCTGTTTATTTTGCTGCACTGGCAGTTATAGGGTTAATGCGGGAGAGACGAGCAAGTTAGTGAGGCTGCTGCGCCTGTGATACAGCTGTTCTGATTAAAAGTTAAGACAGAGCATCTTTTGTCTGTCATTCTTCAAACATTACAGTAGATATATTTTGGTTTACAAACTGTATTGTTTCATCAGTTAGTCACGTTAGCACTCGTCAAAAGTTTCCACCATTACTGTTTTAAGTGTTCACAGTTTAGCAGCTAAACTTTAGCTGTGGGCATGATTCACTTGCATAAGGGTTTTTTTTAAATGTATTTTATGTTATTATTATAAGAATGAATTGGAGCACTGTATTATTGTTTTATGTAAAGGTGCTTTTGTCAATGGTAGCACTCAGTAACTGGCTCAAAAACTCCTCTCTGTGCCAATCACAACAGGCTTGGCCAGCTGACCAATCAGAGCAGAGCAGGCTTATGGAAGGGAGGGGTTTGCTCCGAATTTGCTTGGAACAAATCATTTTGGAATCATTGGCAAATGACTCTAATATTAAATGTATATTCTGAGAAAATTTGAATGTTTTCTGACCTTAGATGCATTTAAACCTGTTGTAGGGGACTCCAACACAATATTAGGACACTTTAAAATACCATATGACCTGCTCTTTAAACTATAAGACGTACTATTATGTAAATTAAACAAGTTAACAAAACACATATAAATATTATGCCAGGCACTGCTAAACAGTACCATATCATTCATAATTACTTCTATTGTCTTTGAAATATGGTTAAAGTGTACTTTTTCCCAATGTACTAAGTAGCATGTATGGTAAACTAAAATATACTTTAATGTCATTTCCATTGAAACTTGTATGTCATGTATTTTTAAATATATTTATAATTACACATTTGTAATGAAACATTTTGTCCATTTATAATATTTTAACTTTAAATGTAATATCTACTGTAATAACCGTACTTTGCATGTGTTTTAGTATGCTAGACATCAACACATAAAAATAGGTATACTTCTGTAAAGAATGATAAAATATTAAAACAATGTTGTAAAATGCACCCACAACAGCGACACATAACCGTGAGTGACATGGAATTCTATTTTAGATATGTTTTTTATTTTTTTGCAACGTCACGCCAGGAACAACATACAAAATATGACAGTGATAATCTTAGGTAATGATTATGTGCTTTATTCAGTGTTAAAAGTGTTTAATGTGAGTTTGAATATTAGACACGATGTAAGTTAATGTCGCTTTCTGATGCTGCGTTTGAATTTTCATGCAGCATTATTTGAAATTAGCGTGGGCCAAACATTTTTCTCTCCGCCTGTTGAGGAACAATGACGTAAAATGTTCTTTAAAGTCTTAAGTGTACTTCTATGCGTTAAGAAACAAACTCATGAATCCGTGTTCTAAGTACACTTATGTAGCCTTTTATTTCATTAATATTATATTATCTGCAAGTACAGTTTTTACAGTTTGAAAATTAGAAACGCACCAGTTTGCAGTTTGAACGACTCACACAACGAATCACAGCAGTTTTAAATGTAGGCCTTTAGTTTTAAGGAATATATGTTAAAGCGGCTTGCCATACTCAAGACGCGTTCTCAAAACTAGACAACTTTTTCAGTTGACACTTAATGTCAACAGGGCGCAACGATCTGATGCCGGTGTACAGAGACAGAAATAGCAATTACAAAATAGCCAGAACGCAAACTAACAGGTTACAGGCGTTACACTGGAACTGTTCTGATACAGCCCACAAACTAACAGGGAGAAGCGACATGAATACAATTAACGTTAGATGCCATTATGATCCATCTACTATCACAGGCTGTGTCACAAAACCGAATGAACCGCCTACATAGACAGCAGCATCGGGCGTCACAGGCGCGTTGCGAGCCCGATCAGCTCACAGACGCGGAACGCGACCAAGTATGCTGTCTAGGTAGGGACCACGGCGGCGGGTGGAAGTGTTAAACAGATAATTGCTGATGCAGTTCACGGATTCACACGTAGCTACTTTGGCCCTGCTGCTTAACAGCAACGCTGCGACCTAAACGGAGCTGGATCTGGTACCTTTAAAACGCGTATTCCCGTTCCCGCTCGGGCTGTCGGTGCGGGGGCTCGGTCGGATCCCGCTTCATGCAGCACCGGGATGAGCGGCGCTCCGCTGCCCGCACGGACATCCTCCACATCGGCTGCATTTCTCCGCTCCGTGTCGGCGCTCTGGAGCGACCGCGCTGTGCTTTCCTCGTCCTTCATTTAGCCTACATTTGACGTCTTTGAGCACAGAAATCAAGATGTAAGATAACAACTGGAGACAGATAAATTCCGGTACAGAAGGCGGTAGAAAAAGCCCATCCTGATTTGATGAGACGCCATCGTGGGACTGAAGCGCACGGCTGTCAAATAAACCCAATTAATAAACATGAGGGGGCGGCGCTAATTATTATTCATTGAACCACGCCCATTTCCTATACCTCCGTTGCTGAATTATTCATGAGCATACTTAATCTAAAACTCGTGATTTGAAATGGTTCACAAATTTCTATCAATCCCATTTAATTCAGAATTCAACACAGGCTGCACATTTACTGAGAATGCAGCTCTTCAGAAAAAAATAAATAAATAAATAATATCTACCATTTCCTTTAGGTAACCAATAGGGTTTCTGATAAAAATAAAAACGACACTTCCTCCTCCATCAGCAGTCAGCACTGGTGAAAGAACATCAGGTCTGTAAATCTAGTGAGATTTGGAGTCATTCACTCTTATCAACAATCACTGACCTCTGGCACCAAAACTGGAATGACTAGCTCTTCTTGTGCAATGTGTTTTGAAGCAGTTAAACTGTAAACTGAACATACATTTAGTAGTCATACTGGGATTGAAGTCTGATGTTTTAGAAAAATATAATGCATAATGTCTGTGATGGTAAACAAAACTAGGTTAAGTATGAAAGAAGACAAGGAAGAAATGAGGCGTTTGATAATAAATACATAAAAATTTATGTTCCCAGGATTGACATTTATTACTAACAGCTTTTCTTTTTGTTGTATATGACATTAAAACGGTCTTGGGAACTATATAGATTGTATAGACTGTATAAATTTAGTTTTACCCTAGACCCAGACTTTTAATCTTATCTAATCTAAAATACTAATAATTAATTTTGATTTATAATAGCTGTCTCTTGGCAAAGTTAACAAACAAAGCTGTGATATTGATGACTGTGTGTTGGATGTTGCTAGTGGACAAATTTAGCTGAACACCTTTCAAAATGTAATGCAACTTGAGTACAAATGCTGAGATGGAGACAGGCATGGGATCACATCATAACTGCAATATAACATTTTGCAATCAGTGATAAAACATTTCCTGCGTCTCATCCCTGCAGATAAAGAAGGTCTTCACTGAGGTGTCAAAGTTCATTTTATTAACCTTCACAATCTGTTCGAGGTCGAGAGACCTTTACAGTCAAAAAGGATCAGGTTTTATTGATACTTTGATCAGATCTAAGAAATAAAACATGAATAAATGCATTAAATTATCATCATTATTTTCGTCAGAAGTGAGGGTTTAAATAGAAAATAAAAACATCTTAATGATGGATTTGTTTCTTACAAACACAGCTTTTCACTTCACAAGACATTAACTGATGGAGTTTTTTGGTTTGGATTATTTTTGAATTATTGTGATGTTTTTATCAGCTGTTTGGACTTTCATTCTGAGGGCACCCATTCACTGCAGAGCATCCACTGGTGAGCAAGTGATTTAATGCTACATTTTTCCAAATCTGATGAAAAAAGAAACTCATCTACATCTTGGATCGCGTGAGGAAGAGTACATTTACAGCAAATTTTCATTTTAGGGTGAACTTTTCCTTTGCAAGCTTCATTTTTTATTCTGGTTGGAGGACATTTTTAAAAGAAATTGAAGGGGGAAGAATTTGCAGTTTCTAAGTTTTAACACAAGAGGGTGACAGCAGACTAAATCTGTTTTTTCACAGACTCCGTTCAGTTACAAATGAAGAAAACCACTTATTTCCAAAACACAACACAACAAACATCAAGTTTGACTGTTTTTATTATTTCATTTGATCATTTTCTCCAACCCAAAGACAATAATACACAGCATAAGTCTAAAATATCCCATGTTATTTTCATCCATCATCATGAACTCAGTCCAACACTCGTTCCTCGAGGACATGGGACTGTGATTCAGTTCAGCATGTCAGACTCACTGGGGTCGTGCTCCCCTCCTGCACAAGTTCAGATGTGTTGAATAGCAAGTGTAAAATATCTGAGATGCATGGGGCACATGTATAGATACACTTCAGAAACAACCGATACCTTTACAGATTACAAAGGGATTCTGATGGAGAAGGCAATCATCCAAGCAAGTGATACAACGTCCACCTGGTCAAGCAGTTACACCCAAACAAATGATGCTCAATCCCCCCTGACTGACCGAAAGAAAATCTGCTTCCTAATGAAGATTAATTGGAGAATCAACATTATATTTCCAAATGTACAAAGGTCTGTGCATGTATCGCAAGATATAGTGTGAACTTGTGACTTGAGAATTCGAACTTAGCTTGCATTACTTTAGGAAGTTTACATAAAGAGTAGAAATGACAATTTTTGCATTGCTTTTTTCACATGCGGCTGAAAAAAAAAAAATCATTTCGGTGTGAGAAATCTTGCTGAGAGATGTGGCAAGTTCACAGATGGCCGTTTCGCCCTCTTCAGTCGGCAAATATCTTAGTGTAAGAAGCAGCAGATTCAGAAAGTGTGATTTTGAAACAGCACGTGCCTCAAAAAAAAAAAAAAAAAAAGTCTGTTTGGGAATATGCATGAGCCTAAACTGCATTGATGTGGTTTATAGGAAAACTGTAACTTTAAACTTTGGTTTTTAAGCTTTCCTCAATATAGCAATGTTACTATAAAGAGGTCTGAAGACGGTTCAGGTTATTCCAAACCTGTAGCACAAAAGATGTTAAAATTGAAAAATGTCTCCATATAATAAAAATCAATGGAGTCTAGTCTTGATATGGACAAAAACTGCCCACACATTCTTCAAAATATCTTCTTTTGTGTTCTACAGAATAAAGTCAGTGATACAGGTTTGGAACGACATGAGGGCGAGATAAATGACAGAATTTTTTGTTGGGTGAGCTATCCCTTTAAATTGCATTATTATGTATAATAGAGTACATGAGAGAAGAGGAAAAAAATCAGCTGCAGGCCACCATATTAAAAGGAGAAATTACATCCATACGCAGCATTTCATTCTTTCAGTAGTACATGACTGCGATCCACCACACATCTAGTTAAAACAAAGCAAACTCAAGATCATGTGCACATCACACCCCTAACTGAGCGTCACAGGTCTTCAAACGGGGGTTTTATTTGATTTGATCTTTTTGATGCGTTTTACAATTATATACAATATACAGGCAGCACATAGTACATTTTCTTTCCAACAAACAATCAAACAGGTAAGTTGTTAAATTAGACTATTTTCTGAGGGACAGCTTCAAACATTATACACTGTGCAGCACTGGAAGGAAGTCTTAGAAAACCGGATCTTAAGAAGGGATGAAAAGAAACAGCTGATGCATCTTAAAAGCCCTCGGTATGTACAGAAAAAGCCAAGAAATCGAAAGAATCGCAACAAAACACAAAGAGGCTAATAGAATGAGAAGTCTTTTTTTTTTTTTCTCCATATACATAAGATCGCTAAAAATATTTCCCAAGCCCTAAGAACATCTCTTGATTTGGTCACCAGACTTTAGTGTGGCATAGCGATGTAATTACGCAAAGAAAACGAAGAGCAGCGAGAGATGATAGCATTTCGATGACTTGATGAAACAGTCAGAGTGCTCTTCCGACTCGACAAAGACAAAACAAGAAGACAATGTGAGGTATATTCAGGTCAATGTTGCGAACTGCCTTTGGAAGCTGCAAGAAGAGACACTAGACATAAGACACTCGACTTCAGACGCCCGCTGAACGAGAACTCGAGTGAAATGACAGCAAAACAAAAAGGTCCTCTACTCCTCAGACATCATGTTCTTGCTCTTCCTGTATTGATAAACACTCTTACGAGGGTTTTCTTTTCAACTAGTTATGACAAAGGCACATTGCTTTAAATCAGGCAATATTTCTGTACTTTAAATCACTGCAGAAAGTCAAACAAAAGAAAAACAGTCCATTCAGTGCATATAACTACATTCATGAAGGCCTTATATTAAGTCTATATTTACAGCATCTACGCTGACCATAACCTCATTACACATCGCCGGGCCTCTAGTTGTGTTAATTTAGTGAGAAATCAATTTGAGTTTTAAGATCACGTTCTTCAACTACTTTACATTTTTATTAGATTTCAATTCTTAAGGATTGCGCTAAGAATCAAACTTCTTTAGTGTAGGCTATTTTCAATCTATATAAATGTATTTGAAGATTAATAAAAAAAAAAAAACAATACAAGAACACACCATCTGTGATAAGTAGAGGCAAACAAAACAACTATATGCCAAATTAAGAGTTTTGGGGAAAAGTGTACAGCTTTGACGATGCAAAACTATTGGGTGATGTAAACTGGGCAAACAGTAACGAGCAACAGCCTCTCCTTCAGTCACCTCCACCTTCAGTTTCATTGTCATGGACATTTAGACGCTGCCCTGCTTAGAAACAAGAAATCAAGAATCAAGGTATGAACTTGCCAATTCATGTGATGCAAGTCAAGCACTTCTTGACCGATCCGACAGTGTGCACATTACTGCTGACAGACAATGAGCTGCAACGCTTTCATGTGAAATACGGTGCAGCCACAACATAGCTTGCATCCGGAGCGTTCATCTGATATACTTTATTACAGGACATTAGATCAACCTTACACGAAAATTAAGAAGAGTCATGTACAACGATAATTTAAGGCGCCATCATCACAACCCATTTTCCTCTTGATTCTGAAATGGTTAAGGTGCAGATGTTCAGACTTTTGCAATTAATTCAGTATGTTTTTTTTTGTTTGTTTTTTCTTAAAATACACCAAACCCATTAAAAACATGAAAAAAAAATCAAACAAAACAGACAAGCAGCTCTTTCGTATAGTGGCCACGAGTGATGTTTGCCCATGTGAGGGCCCTGGGCGGCAGGGTGAATCAGAGTGTGGGAGTGCACTACAGGGACAGATTAAGTGAGAGTGCACAACACTAAGTGCAAGTGTGAGTATGGACATTCTGCACCAACCCCGAAGCAGAGAGAAAGACAGACGGGCAAAGAAAGAAATGAAAAGATATGTATTGAGAGATGTGATTTTTCTTCATCACTGCCGCTGTAATTGTCTTCATCATCATCATCATCATCATCAGTCTTCATACCATCAACTCTTGACTGTGTCAGGAAGATTCCTCTGCTTCCCATGCAACCCCAGGGCAGCGGTCTGTGGTGATGTCACGGGGGATCATTTGGGAATGGGGAGGGGACATCTTTCCCATAGTTCCCTTGCTGGGGGTCTTTAAGATTCAGAAGGGTAGCAGCAAATCACTGCCAGGACTGAGGGGGGAAATTGTTGACCTCGGCCAGGTCTTGTACAGGAGAGCCTTTGTTGTGAGCTTGATCCGTCGCAACTGTTGCTGTAATAAAAGAGGAAGTCAGCATTAAAGGAGATTTGCAATTCTTAAAAACTACATTATGATGTTATCCCGTCCTTAATTGCGCAACTGGTGACAAACTAGAGCTGCTGTAGAAAATCAAGATTTTTCTGATAAAAATTATGATTTAAAACTGCTGTGCGTGTTTGTAGGGCGGCACAATTTCATGTATTACATGTTAATAATATAATAATAATAATTATAAACATTTAAAGTATTTGTATGTCAGCTTGATCCGCATTCGCAACTGTTGCTGTAATAAAAGAGGAAGTCAGTCATATTATAATAATTACTCTTATTCTTCTTTTATTTTTGTTATAATGCAATTCCGGTTGCGTTTCGATTAATCGTGCAGCCATGTGACAAGCTTCAACTTTAGAGCAAAACCACCCTAATCAGCTTCTGATGGTCTTCACATATTTGATTTGAAACTATACAGGCTTGCATCTCACTAGTTGATTTTTCAGTTGATTTTCTGTAGTAAACGTCATTGAAATTATTGTTGGACAATCAGAGGAAGCTTTGCCAGCAAGTTCTCATGGTTTTGGCAGTGACCAGCGAGCTTCCTCTGATGCTGAAAACCACTGTCCTTGCTCTGATTTCATCCAGACTTCTGAAGGGGTTTCAGGATGAATGGACTGATCTCTGAAGATCTACTGCGATAGGAAGCAGAGTGTGGCCTGGGCTCACAGTAACATCTTACCTTCTGTGGGTTGAGAACCCTGATGACCTGCGTGACGCTTCCCTGGTTGAGTGCTGGGACTACATTACTGCTGGGGGACAGAAGCTGCAGCTGGAATGTCTAAAAACACAAACAAACCATTAAGCATTTGACTGGAGCAGAAATTATACCATAATCGTGTTCGCATGCACATGAAAATTCCAAAATTAATAGCAATTTGTTCATATTCTGATTGTGTATGCATCACATTAATTCAATAACCTGATTGCAGAGTTTTTAAAAATCAAACCAAAGACTTTTCAAGACCTGCACAAATACAATTAATACTGTATATCGATACAGAACAAACCCATACAATCTCAAAATAAATTATATCTCAGTTTCCTTGTCTTGATTAAACAGGCTGTGGCACACATTCAACTGCAAGTTTAAAATACTCAATATATGTTTTATTCAATATACACATACATTATAAAACTGGTTAATGTACTAATGTACCAAAACACATGAATTATAGGATGTTCAATATTGGATTTCTCTTATACAATAATGTGTTTAAATAAAGCAATTAAAAAGACTGGTAAAATCAATATACTAAATGTGTTAATGTGATTAGCCTTCTCTTCCTGTGACGGGGCAGAAGAGAGAAGAAACCATGAAAGCTTACATTGAATTAAATGTCAGATACAATTTTTTGGTAACCAAAATGTCAGTAATACCCAGAAAAAAAAAAAAGAAAAAAAAGATTTAATGCATAATGTGGAACTTTTAATTATAAACAGGCCTGAAATACACAGGGACTCTGAGACTTGTTTTGAAACGTCTATGCTTTATTGCCTCCAGCTGCTCGTTCAAAAAGATGAGATAAAAAATGCTTTCTTCTAACCTTCTACAACATGCATTTTGACTTGAAGCACTCATTTATTTAATGAAATCATAACCTTTTCAAGTTTAATAATGAAATTAGACTATCACAATTCCTTTGTTTCTATCCCCAAATTTAAGACCTCTTAAAATGACAATTAAGACTTTTGTAGACCATTTTAGATATTTAGAGTTTTTGACTTCAGTGTGAACTTAAGACTTTAAGGATGCATGGGAACTCTGTGACTGTCATAACCAGATTAAGCAAATATTCTGGTTTTTAGAACATATTTCCACAGTAACAGATTATTCATTTACATCTGCATGTCACAAAAAAAAAAATTCAGTGTGTTAAAGCACTTGTATATCAGTTTCTTTTGTTGATTTTGATTGCTTCCATTGTCCTCATTTGTAAGTCACTTTGGATAAAAGCGTCTGCTAAATGACTAAATGTAAATGTAAAATTGTGTAAATGGGCAACAGTGTTCATTTTAAGTGTATCCAAAAGAGAACAGTGGAAAAGAAATGTGCTCAATTACATTTATTCATAATATACTGATTAAACATGCAGAAATACTCTGTGGATTATGTAACCGAAAGGTGTTAACCAGTCCTAATTCAGTCCTTCATTAAAAAAACAAAACAAAAAAAAGTGCATTTAAGTGATGAGTAAAGGAAAAAAAAAAAAAAAAAAACTTGCATTTGAAATGATTAGCCAGGTTAACTAACTAGGGTTCTCAGTAACAAGAACTACTAGAGGGAAAAGAACAAACCTTTGGTACTGCAGCCTGGAACACAAACTCAGTCATGTCAGCCTCTGTGGAGTTGGTGGCGTGGATGGTGATAACTGCAATATTGGGACTGGGGTTGGACCGCTCAAATGTGAACTCGATTTTTAGACCATTTTTGTTGTACGCCGTCATTGGCGGAATGCCTGCAAGACAGAAACAGATATGATAATTGCACCGTCCTATTTTTCATTAACCACTATGATGAAATATAATGCAAGCTCACCCGCTGCAATGTCATTGAAGATGGGCTGCGAGGAGAGACCGTCCAAAAGGAAAGGGGGCTGGGACATGGGCACAGAGGGAGCAGGGGTCGGAGTCGGACCACCTAAGGAGTGAGAAGATACAATGGTATGAGCCGGGCTTCACCCAAAAATGTAAATTACTCACGAAAGGACGTCATTTGGGTGTTTGGATTGAAATGAGAATGAGTAAATAACATTATTTTTATTTTCGGGAGAACTACTTCCACAACAGTAGATATGTTCACTTGCACTGATTTGAATGAATCCAATCTGATTTAAGATTCTGAAAAATCTGTTAAGATGAACCCTAAACATCGCAATCTGATTCACGTGTTTGTTTGCATGTGCATTACATGTATTCCGAACAAAACTTAAGCATTCGTATGACAAAACATGTAAACAAATGCATCGTGGCACAGTGTAAGTACGTAAGGTATTTTTGAATCTGACTCAGAAAATAGTCTGATCCAAGCATTTACATGCTTCTTTTTTTCCAGTTGATCAGAATTCATTCAGATCGAGCTCAGTCAGAACGATTGAGGTGTTTACATGACGGCTTTTCAATCTGACTGAGCAATCAATCATATAATAAATGGTTTATTTAAGTGAACTTAACTACTGTAAAATCCTGTTTTTGCTACAGATGTGAATTTGCTGCGGAGCGGCAGAAGTGTGCAGCAGGCTCACCTGTCAGAGAAAGGTCTCCCAGCAGATCCAGCAGTTCTCCTCCAGCTGACGCTGGCTTTGTGGGAACAGTTGTTTGGATAACAGGTACCACATCATTACCTCCAAGTAGGTCTAATAAATCATTTGCCTGTAAAACAGGAAACACAGAACATTAGCATAGTAAGTAAATATTTCACCACAGCTAAATATCCCTCTTTATCTGCTCAACCAAACCGGAGATATTTTTTTGTTACTCTATCACAGAGGTTCTCAATCCATTTCCAAACACCCCACTATGGCTATGCCATGCATTTTTTTGGACGTCTCCCTTATCTAGTACACCTGATTCAACTCATCAGATCATTAGCAGAGCGCTCAAACTAAACCGCCACTTCAAATTGCCAAAGTGTAAAATATAACAAAAAGGTACATAATTCAACTGTAGATGGGGTGTGCTTTTTAGGTATGCAGTATAAATGCAATGTACTTCTACCAAAGTAATGATGTGTCATGTATACTGGATTTTTGACATCCTGTTTTTTTGCATAATGTGTGTGAGGAAAACACACATTTAGGGGCTGAACACACAGTCAGATTATTGCACATTATATGCACTGTGTTGGCTTGAGAAACCATGCTCTAGAAACCCACCTGACTGGCTGGTTGAGTGATGCTGGGCAGATGCTTTGTGTCCAGGATGGTTGAATCTGTTTCTCCATTGGTCTGGGCAATATCTGTTGGGCCGTTAGTGGCTGTTTTCTCCATAATAGGCATTCGCTCTAGTAATGCAGGTTCATGGGAAAGAGGAACAAAGAGTGAGGTTAACAAACTGAAGCTGGGGGGGGGGTGTAGGGGGGGGGGGTTAAAATTAAGTGTGACAAACATGAGTCTGGAACAGTAGGTGAGCTCTTACCTCATGTGATCATATTTTTTGAAAAGTGCGTTATATTCCACAGCTCTCTGCTGCAGCTCCACATCTATGCTGCTGCCGTATATAGACACCACTTTTTTGATTCGACTGCAGAGCAAATGAAAATAAATGGAAGATCAGGACCTCATCCATTTGGGGGCATAAAATCATTTCCAGAAAATACATCCTCATGCTTGTATCAAAAGTGACTCAGAACAGGTTTGCTTACTTCACGCTGCTGAAGCGGGTGGACAGCTTCATGATAGCAGTCAGGGAATAAGCTCTCGTTACAGGGGTGGACAAGTTAGAAACGAGAAGACCTTCTAAAACATCCAGGACCTCATCTTCACTAACCTGTGACATGAAATCGGATACAATTGTTCTGCCTCCAAAATAATTGTGTATGAGTGGTCGAAGGGCATACAGGGCATCTACCTGAATGGGTTCCTCCTCCTCACACTGGCCTGAGACCAACAGGTCTCCATACTCTCCTATGCACCAGGATGCCACCTGTACTAGAGGTTGCTGTAAATAAAGTTAGACTTAGTTCACACAGACATGATTCTGTTGACATTTAATCATCCAAATGTCATTCCAAACAATGCTTGAATGGGGAATGATGCATTCAGGGTCAAAGTATGGTATACATTTCACTCTGTTGCTCACACAAAGCAATTTTATGAGTTGAGAATACTCGCAAGTTGCATGAAAGTTTTCCAACAGTTCTATGGCATTATATATTGGAGCTCAGCATCTGTCACCATTTACTTTCATACAGTGAATGGAAAAGAGCAGCATGAACATTGCATTTGAAGGAAGACAAATCTGTCACATGGTTTTGGAAAAACATGAGAATTTTCAGTTTTGGCAGATTCATTTCTTGCATGAAACTAACAGATGACAAGTTTCGCACTTTGGGTTTGCAAGTTTGAAGTCCAGTGAAGAAAAAAAAAAAAAAAACAGTGTTAAGATTATCCTAACCTGAGAGATGTCATCCAGGAGGGCTTTGTAGAGTCTCTGTACAGTGTAGGCATGCATCTCTACACTATTTGTAATGAGCTGGATGAGGTTGGGCACAGAGTCATCCCGGACATAACTCCCTGCCTATAAAAGCACATACAAAACAACAGGTACATCAGAACGGCATTTTAAACCGCCCTGCCACCAAAAGAGAGTCGTTTTGTTCATTTCAACCACAAAAAACATGGCTCTGGGCCTAAACAACTCTTAAAACGCTTCTAACTTCAAGCCGGAGGACAAGAATGTCTGCAACAAATAACTGGGACTCAATCTGGAAAGACTACTGCAAAACTATATTGAATTAAATTACTGTGTATGTTAAAATGTCCTAAAGACTTGCTTAATTGTGGGCAGGTTATGTCATTATTTGGCTCAAGATAGTAGAAATGCAAACTGAAAGATGTCTGCAGATCCCTGGCCAAAAAAAAAAAACACCCCTTTGGTGGAACAAGGGCATTAAATGACATACAGAACTCAAAACACACATCACCAAGATCAAGATTAAGAAATGCTGTCGGAGATAATAGCTTTCATTCTTTACAGTCTACACTCAATATCAAGAGTTCATCAGCAAACGATTCCAAACTTTGTCGATTCCGAAGTGTACTTTCAATTTACATCAAATGATAAACTCAAATGATCATGAATGTGATCTAGTTTAATGGTAGGAGTAAAGCAGATTATCGTAAGAAACACTGAGAGAGAGACATTTACCGTTGTCAAAACCCTCATAACGGTGTCTATGTGCCATCTTTTGGAGGGTGCATACCTGCAACAAACAAGTGTTAGATATATGTGCAAACCAGCAGTTTAAAGCTTGCAAAATATACAACCAAGTCACCAAGGCAAAAAGCATCAAACCAAGTAAATCTCTTTGAACACTCCTAACCAAATCCCTTTTAGTGCTGTCAGATATAAAAGTGTCAACAGAATCAGCTTCTGCCGATGGATCACTCATTTTATCATCACACAGCCGTGTGTTGCTCTACAGCTCACTTGAACAGCTCTTTATTTTTCAAGGGCTTGCTTATTGAATTTGATCGGATTCACTTAACTAGGCTTTTACACCATTTTAAAACTCTAATAACAGACTGCTTGGTTTCAAAAGGGCTGCAAGGACGTCCAACACGACTGGTGTGACTCCAGCAGCAGCCGCTCAATATGGAAATCGTTGGTGCTTCCCCTCACGAGTTCTGCGCAACATGACTTGCATGATTTCACAATAAACAGCCTTACTTCTCAGCAGCCAGGAAGATCCCTGATGCGCAGTCCGCTTTGAAGTCAGGGTCACAGGAGTCCAGGAAATACAGAAGCTCTTTCATCATGCCCCGGATGTTGTTGCCGTTAACCAGGGCAAAGCTCAGCTCCATCGCACGCCTGTGAAAAGGACAAGTGTAATCAGTGGGACTCATCCTCTTATGCTGTACGTGATATATAAATCCATGCACATAAATTACCTTTTAATGGACACATCAAGGTCTTTCAAGCAGTCCACGATAGTGCTTCGATGTCTCTGCACAGCATTGTGGTCTGTCTGCACAGTCTTCAGTAGAGAGGTCAATGCCACATATCTGATTCAGGGAGAGTAATAATGTCAAAGTCCTATCATTTTGACAATCAAGTCTAATAAGCTACTTCGAGTCCACAGTAAAGCTGATGTCAGAAACAATGAGATCATCATTTGTAATACTCAGTCGATGGATCACTCAAAGTCTTCATCACTGAAAAGCATTAAACTGCTTTCGCTCTGGTCACTTTATAACCAAGCCTGAACGTCACATACCTGATGTTTTTGTCATTGTTGAGAAGAAAACGTCCCAAAATGTTAATCGCTAAAACCTGTAATAATATAAACAACAGCATTTTCAACCACTTCCTGCAGACACCTATAAACGTTATGAAATTGACATGAACCACTCACACAGCACTGCTAATCTAAACAACACTCACCCGAAGTCCACTCTCTGATTTGATGTCCATAATCGTAAGAACCGTTTCGTAGAGGATAGCATTGCCTACATTTTTACTTGTCTCTGTATTTGTTGCAACCTATTAAAAAGAATTTGATGGGAAATCTTTAGAAGGTAGAAAGAAAACGTTGTGTGGTTATGAAGTGGATATAATCAGACTGCTCACCTGTGCGAGAATGTCATTCATAGCTTCACTAGAATCATCATCACCCTTTCCCAGAATTCTCAGTAGCCTCAATATCCGCACTTAAAAATGCCAAGAGACACAGTGTGGCCCAGAGGAGCTCATCAGATTGCTTTAAGCTATAAAGAATAGGTATCACCTCATAGGGGAAAAATGGATTGCAAACTTAAGGACCACTCTAAAAATCAATTTCTTGCAACTGACCAAACAAATGACATGAGGTACATTACAGAATCTAATTCACATCGACTGCAACATTAAAAATGCTAAGAGATTTTATTTTAGGCAGCAGCTATTTGCACTAAGTGTAGATAGCGATAGATGCCATTTACACTAAGTGCAAATATTTAGAGATTCTATTTACACTGTTAAAATAGCAGGATTTTCTGCTGTTTATACTACTTATTGCAAATAGTGGCAATTACCTGCACCTCAGTATTGTAGTACATTTTAAAACAGTATGCAATAGTAACTTGAGTGTTAATTTAAATTTTAATTCAAATTATTAAATGGATGCCACCTTATTGGGACAATAAAGCCCTCCCTACACCTACCCGATGCTTTTTTAAACTTGATTACTTCCTTCATTTTCATTGAAGATTTTGTGATGTGATGAAAAGGGTGAAAAAAAAGGTCACCAAAAATTCGAAGCTGAAAAGGGTGAAAAAAAGTTTACACTGCATGGTTCAAGTGACCCAATTCCAATTTTTTTCCTCTCATGTGGCACAGATCGGATATGAGCGTGTAAGCAGGAAAAAAACGCATGGATTCCGATTTTCTCAGATCGAATCGCAACAGGAAAATTTGATACCGGCATATCCCTTATGAATCGGATACGTGCATTTGCGTGTGCCATGTAAGCAGACAAATCGGATATTCCCCAGTAAATGCGAGTCGTACGTCATTAAAAAAGTGACGTCAACTCAGGTGGACACCACCAACTCAGATCACATGACTTATAGGCGCGATGGAGGACAAAAGGATACACACAATGGAGCAATGCGGAGGTTGCATGTCTTTTAAGTCCTCTTTTTTTCTCCGCCGTACGAGATCAATGTTTTGCTGATTTTTTTGTTGACTTTTCAAAATATTGTGGAAAGCAAAACACTGTATAATTTTATTTGCATCTGCATCCATTGTATTTCGTGCTGGTTTACTTCCTTTTCCGGGTCAGGACGTCTACGTTTGGTAGATTCAGCAGTGTATAGTGTAAATGCAAAAATCGGATACGGGTCACTTTTAAAAGATGATGTAAGCGGGTCGTCAAAAAAATCGGATATAGTCAGTAAATCGGATTTGGGCATCAAGACCTGCAGTGTAAATGCAGCCAATGAGTGCGACACACGTTTTACCATCTATTTGTACTTAGTGTAAATAGACACTCTGTTTATTTTATGGAATGGCACCATTTTATAGAATCCCTATTACATGACATATCACTGAAAATGGTGTCCTAAAATGTCTCTGTAGGCGCGTTTCCATTACCCTTCAAATTGCGCAAACTGAAATTGTGAATTGAAAAATGGCAATTTCGCAAACACACCCATATATCGTAGAAAAGTTTTTACGCTCGCATAAGATAGTTTTTCAGGCGATGCGAAAAAGGAATAATTTGCAAAACTGCAATTGAAACGTTTTTTTTTTTGTTTTGTTTTTCGCATTTACAGGTCACATGGTGTATGTAAAAAGTCATGACTATTCTTTCGTTTAGCGCAAATCTGTAATGGAAACGCGCCTTGTGACAACCATAAGTGTGGTAAAAGGGGTTTAGCCAATCAAAAAATAAAAAATAAATAAAAGACACTTTCTACCTGTCACTCATTTTGCATGTTCATAGAGCAGTCCATATAAGGGAAGCAGGAAGTTGAGGGCATGGTGAGATGAATCATTTAAGTAAAGCGCAGAGCAATTTTGAGTTTGTCATGGAAGAGTGCAATTTTGCTACCATTGCAAACCTACTAATGGACTAAACATTATCTTTGCAGTCCTGGTTTCAGAAAAAGGGGGCTTGTCTAATTTAATAGCAGAACAGAACAGCCAAAGTCACTTTAAATCGAGCAACACTGACAGGAGATGATGTGTCTTTACCTGCAGGAAAGGGTCACTGATGCCAGACACATCGTGCTCAGGGGAGTAGCCTGACATGATCAGGTTCTTCAGGATTCGTACAAGTTGTGGAACCAGCTAGAAAATAACCAGTGGGAGAAGAAATGAAAGAATATCAGCAAGGTTACAGCAGGGTCATGGAGAGTTTAAAACAGGACAGCACATAAAAAGGGTCAGTAAGTGTAAACACACGTATAGGCACCCTGAGTTGATCATCTTCCAATAGATTGGTTTTAACTACACATTAAGACATGGAGAGCATGTCAGTGTTTATTGTAATTATTTGGTACCTTTTTCTGTGTATTAACATGATCCTTATTAATTTGGCAAAAGTCTCCATTTCATATGCGCCCCCACTTTAATGTACATATTGGAAAAACCACAACCCAATAGTGACCGTATGAAAGAGAAATTAATCTAAAGGAAAATGCAGGACAAGTGAAAATGTATGACGTCTACATAATCCTGAAAAAAACAAAACAAAACACTTAAATGACAACAACTGCAAAAAAACAAACAGTACATCAAAACCAAAAATTGGACTACAACTACAGTGACCATCATGATGAGACTTTTTTGTTTTGTTTTCTTTAAGCATGCACCAGCTATGAAACCAGAATGTCCTCTTACCTTCTCATTCTAACACAATGCAGGAATTGTAACAAAGACAAATGACAGAAAAAATATGAAGTAGATGTTAGGGGGGAATTGGTAAAAAGTCACTTTCAGAGAAGAGCTTAACATAATGCTACGGTTATGAACATGAGAGGTGGGCGTGCTGGCACAGTAGATCAGGCTGGGGGTGGGAAGAGGAGAAGCAGATATACAGAGAGGAAGAACCTGTATTCATCTCCCAGTGAGATAAACACACCTGCAGCTAAATCCAGGACAAGCATCCAGATTTCAGTAAGGACTACAGTCTCATTTCAGTAGTCACGTCAATGCTATCAGCTGCAGATAAAGAGTGCTTTTGTCTCAGAGTGGCTGATGTGGTGCACAAACAGTTTTAGAGGTGACTGCTGAAGGTCAAGGCATGAACGCTTGGCTACGTACCTTCCTGAAGTGAGAGAGCATGTCAGGACTTCGCTCACACATTTCAGTGAGCAGAACAACAGACGTGTGGAGAACTCCTGCACAAAACACAGAACAATACATCGATTTCCTTATCAGATTTCATTATATCACTCATGAGCGAGTTTGTTTACATTAGGAAAATGAACAACAAACCAATATTCTCCTGTTTCTGCTGAATGTGTAAGACTGACTAAGATCTGATTGTATGAAAAAAAAGGTAAACATTTTTGCTAAAGCTTATCAGGGATTCACATTTTACATGAGAGAGCCAACTTTGCATTTTAACAGTTAAACTAATTCATAATCAATTTAAACAATATTACCAAGAAAACATGTAATGCTTAGAACATTAGATTAGAAAAAAAAAATACATTTTCCCATTTTAGAAGTTGGCAGCCTCCACCTTAAATCAAACTCCCAAGTTCACTTAATTGTGATATTGCAATTAAAGAAAACAAACAAATCCGATTTCAATCTTCAAAAAATAAAATTTTTAATTTAACATGCACTAATTTTCCCAATTTGTTAAGACATATAAATGTACTATTTCGCAGGAAAGATGCATCTTTTAATTCATTTTTAATGACAATAAAATGAGACCTATGGGAAAGGTTAAAGAGAGCAGCTCTCACCATGATTTTTCTCGCTGAGCAGGTTTTTTGTTGCTGGCAGGAACATCTCCATCAGCTCCGGGACTTTGCGGATGACGTGAACCGCACACAGAGCTGCCTGAGGGCGAAGAGCTCATGTCAAAACCGTTCACACATTCAGAGCTCGACATGCTACTGAACATGAAATCCACGTTCAGCCAGGAAGGAAGTGTGAAATACCTTTTTCCTCAGATAGGAGTTTGATGTTTTGAGGAGTTTCTCCACTTCTCCAGCTAAGTCACGGCACATTTCGGATGAGCCCATGCAGCCCAGGGTGCACAAGGACAGTCCCTGCACATACTGTGTACTGTGGTTCAAGTCACTGCAGACAGAACATCAGATGTAGAGGATGCACAGAAATGTATACCATCATTTAAGGCAATGTGTGTGTGTGTGTGTGTGTATTATAATAATAATAATAATATAATAATAATAATAAATATATAAATTTCAAAATTTGAAATTTTAAAACATGAAAAAATGTCAAAAGCTGTGCATCCAATCAAACACTGATATTTTGGTTAAAATTAATTTAGTTAGAATTGATAGCATCAAAGCGGCCAAAGTCATAATTTTCAACAAAAGTAGGAAATTACATGCTCTACTGTTTGAACTACAGGAATGCTACATGGTGGTAGCAACACCAAGGTCTGGGTTTAATTCCCAGGGAATGCACAAACTGATAAAAACGTATACACTGAATGCAATGCAAGTCACTTCAGATAAATGCATCTGCCCAAATGCATAAAACATGGTTTGTTCTGATCACAATGTGTTTTATGCAGTGAATTATTGGTTGCTGAGAGCAGGAAAATATCAAATTTAACCAATAGACACCAAAATTTTACATTTTTAGTCATAGTTTTGGTATCACGTTGGGTTCACACTTGATGTTCGATGTAAAATCTGAGTGCCCAAGAAAAACTGTTGAGATAATGACAATAACATGTGAACTGATGAATGAAGATGTGCAATAAGATGTTTGAGAGACACTAAATGGAACAAAAAAAGAAATGCAATTTAAAATGCCATCACACTCAGGAAGCAGATCCCAATCATCCTGCTCTTCACACTCTCCACCTACAAGTGTGACATTAAACCCCCACCAATCCCACAGGCAGATGTTGATTCATGAGAGTGTTGAGACAAGATTACATCCTCGGCTCACTCACTTCTTGATGCAGTTCGTCATTAATAGATGGACGTCCTGCCTCTCGTCCAGGAGCAGCATGGCTCCCAGGTATCCTATCCGTTTGTCCGTGAATTTCTGTGATGCAATCAGCTTCAGGCACTCCAGCTGAAAATTACATTTTGCCCATGAAACACTGCAAAAATCTGTATGTTTAAATGGGCACTTCTTGCATCCCTTTTACAGACTCCTGTTATTTCTGAAATACTGTTTTCTCACCTGGCCAAAGTGTGCCGGGTAGCCCAACATGTGCATATAAAGCAGTTTAGCCACATTTCTACAGCGGTATGTGTTGTCCTCTTCTCTAAAGGATGACCTAATGGCAGCACACTCTTTCTGGATCATCTCTCGCTCCTCGGCCTGGGTCCGAGCCGTCCGGATTGTCCGGATCAGCTCCCGCAGTCTGATCGGAGCTGGCATCCTCTGTAATGAAAGCACAGGAGTGTCACAGCAGCACCAATATAAGTAGCCACATCATCTCACAGAAGGTTTTATTTTAAACACTCAACTGACGTTATGAAGTGAGTTTGGAGTAAGAACATGTTATTAAATGTGGTATCGTAGACATAGTTCACTGACAAGCTATGCAAACAGCTTTCATAAATCGCAGATCGATCTGATTTCATAATTGCACGATTAAATCATCTTTACGATTTTGCGTAGCTTGTCAGTGAACTACAGCTCTGTGTAGTAAATGCTGCTCTATCTGAAAGCATGTGATGGACATTTACTACTGATCACAGAACCAGCTTTACTGACAAGAAGCACATGACAATCGCATTTGATTAATCGTGCAGCCCTAAAAGATACTGATCCGGAAAGCGGTCACGTGACAAAAGAACAAACGACTTGGACCCGAAGACTTGGGAGGTGAACTTATTTAAGTTTCCTGTAAACACTGCATAGCTTTAATTATATTCTGCTGAAATTAACTAAATTACTTGAAAAAGGATTTGTTCATTTTGCTGAATGAGATTCAAAGATCTGATCCAAAGATTCAAACTTTCCATCACTACTGGTGTGGCTGTGGTTTACAGTCCGTCTTGTTCTCCTGAACTGTATCCAGGAGGGTTGGGTATGCAGAACATGTAGACTTATTAGTGATTTTAATTGTTTTGATGTTGTTGCATTTATTGGCTGTTTTTGAATTTAGTTTTGTTTTGTGATTTTTGTCTAGAATTGTTCATATTGTATCGTTGTTAGACATCATTTTAATTGTCAATTTTACTGCCAATGCTTTACTTATTTTTTTTAAGTTTTCACACTAAACACCTTTCTGAAAAGCTGCAACTTTAAATCCTCTACATCCATATTCTTTCAGCCCAACTTTTGTAGTGTTGCATCTTGGAGCATCTCCCCATGAGTGCTTTGTTTTTAAACGCTGTCAAATTGACATGTTTAGACATCAGGATTAATGAATGATATTTCTGTTTATATAATGCATGCGTTTCTCATTATATTACTAATAAATTAGCTTTAACAGATAGTCCACAACAGCAACCGGTTGTCAAATCTAAACGATGCATTGCCATGTAAATGATGTAAATAGGGATATCATTCTTGCTCTGCGAGAGGAATTAGGCACAACAACACAGCGCGATCTCTTGATCAGTCCAAGAATCCCGAAAGACGCCGAGCATTTCATAATTGACTAGCACATGTGGCAATCTTTTTCTATGGGGACAGTCAGTCTGGAAAAGGCAGACATCAGAGTATGGCCATAATTAGCTCCATCTGCCAATGTGACACAAGCAGGTGGAATCACATGTGAAACTCCATTCCTTCAACAGAATCAGGTTTCAATCCACTGGAGGCTGATTAAAAATTAAAGTGAGCACATACAAAGTGGTAAGATTACATGACTGCCTATTTATGCCCAACTGCGTGAGCCTATTTCTACAACATTCAACATGAATCCAGCTCTAACACAAACATCTGGAGCAAATGGAAAAGGGCACTTGAAAAAAACTTTACTTCACAGTAGGAGGGATGTTATGCAATAAAGTTTCAAGATTTTGAAGTTAATTTGGTTATCTTTTGCTTTCCAAAAATTATATCTGACATCTAATCAAAAGAGAAACCCAATAAACATATATTAGCATCCCAAATGAAGGCTAATAACAATGCAGAAAACGTATACAAGGGTAAAGAAAGCACAGGAAGTAGAGGTCAAGCTAACACCTGCCACACAGGAGAAAAACGATCTTCAGCTCATAAACAGTGAGAATAAGATGGTTATTATCACGGAAGGTGTGAAACGCGGCTGCTAATAGAAAGAGAAGGCTCATCTATCAAAAAACCTCTCTGGATTATTGTAGGAAGCTGTCGTAGGATGTGCAGGGACAGCTTTGTGGCAGTTAAATATGAACGTGGAGTACATAAACAGACTGAACAGGAAATGACTCATCCTGCAGACTGAGGTTGAATGGACATGGCATTCAAGTTCAAACAGTACAGTACTTTCACCCCACACAGAGAGCAGCTCGTTGCAATGCCGTAATGGAGTGCATGGATAGTGTGAGGTCATCTTGCAATTAAATGTAAGTTGCTAAAGCAAGTAATCAGTGGCACTGTAAAGACGGAGCACTACAAGTGGTTTACTGCTCTGAGAACGCACATTAATCACACCAGGAGATCCATCTCACATACATACAGCGCAAAGACGCAACACAAAGCTAATATTCCTCCCTTCCTCCAATGCAGAGATGAGTGTTGATTTTGGCTCTCCATCACACAGGAGCCCCGCACTTTAAATCTGTTAGCATGCAGCACCTAATTAAGCTGCTCAAACCAGAAAGGAACTACAGTAATTACTTGCTAAACAAAGATATTCTCAGCATCTCTCTGCAGAACAACAAAGGTTACGGTTGCAAATGGATGGATAGTGCAAAGAAGAGCACTTAATGACAAATATGCAGCGTCATTGTCCAACTAAGCATGATGTGATAAAAGCAAACTGTTATTCCAAGGAATTAAACATGTAGTGGCCTTTATCTCAAGTTCACAGTTTTGCTAAAAACACATTTTCATTCCTATGGTTTTCAAAAGAGAAATTCAAATGGTACTTTTCCACTGCATGGTACGGTACCGTACGGTTCACTTTTGGGGGGGGGGGGTTTCCACTGGTTACAGTACCTAGTACTTTTTTTTTAGTAGTACCACCTCGGTTGAGGTTCCATGTGAACCGTACCGTTACCAAAACGTGACGTGTAAACTCTGCCGATCACTGATTGGCCAGAGAGAATAGTCACTACCTGGGTCACTGAACTTACGGCACAGAGACAAAACAAAACCGCTAGATTTAAATCAGCACAGCCAGCGAAGGATCGAACGCAACTGTTTTGAATGAGTGCACTTTTTTTTCTTTCTAAAAACCAAAAAATTGTTGTTTCATTGTCTGCTGAAGTACGGACGTTCCTCTTGTTGATAGCAGAAGAGCGGATCCAGTGAGAGCTTGATGGGGCGAAGCGGAATGGAAACGTTTTTCAGGAGTCGCAGCAGTAGAGGCAGCGCAACTATAATGACATGTGAATAATCTTGCCTACTCTAAAGCGGTACTAAACTGCAGTGGAAACACAAACCGAGCCGTGCTGAGCCGAGTCGTACCACGCAGTGGAAAAGCGCCAAAAGAAAGTTCAGATAAAGTGATATTCTTACTATCATTAATATCACTCTTTACTGCTATTGTGACTGCAAAACCAGTTTAAAATATTGTATAAAAAATATTGTACAGTCTCTATATTTTGAAAAAACTATAATAAATGGGCATAATCCAATGACTTTTAAATTAACGTCAATAATGTTGCTTAAAACTGCTATGAATCTGCAGGTCTTGTGATATTTACACTCTTTCCCTATTTTAAACACCTTTGTCTTCACAAGCTAATTCTGAATGGCCCTTGTGTGTGAAACATGCATTTTCTTAAAGTACAAATATTTAATTTAGTCTCTTAATATGTCGTCATAAAAGCTGCATACATATTAACTATAAAATAACCGTCATTAGAAATCAGGGCTTAAGAGATGTCAAAGTAATTTGATATTCAAATTCTAACATTTTAAATGAAATATTTCAGTCAGAAGAGACAGAAATGAGTAAAACTGTGCAAGTTGTTTTGTTTTTTTTAGACGGGCAAAAAGGCACAATCAAACCAGCGTCTCGTCTATCACATTTATTCCACTTGAGTAAGCTCCAGCAATAAGTAACTAGCCTCTTGTATTGTAGTCAGATGTCTTCACACACACTTCACACAGTTCTTGGTCTTTTGCCAGTTCGATGAAAGCCAAGTCTTCTTTCTTTGAGGAAGGGATGCTTGATTTCCAAGTGCCTCTTCAGCTTACTTGGCACTATGTTAGCATTAGCAAACCTCTCCATGCAGATGACATGCAGGCTAAGGGCAATTAGCAGCTCTGGCTTAAGTTAAGCTGCAAACAAGACTATTTTTTATATCTTCTGGTTGGGGTAGTCTGCCTGTTCAAGTGTGCCTATATTATTGAAGATTTTAGTGCTAATCCAATGCAATCACAGTCAAAAAGGAAAGCAAAAATAACAGAGCAATTATTGGCACATCATCAGCATAGACAAGTTAATAAAAATAAATAAATCTATTAAAATTGATGTTTTTCCAAGGCATTAAATTGTGCAAAGTCCATTGTAGAGGTTAGCTATACTGTTGAAATAGTCATTATGTATGACACGCAGCAGATGTTACTATACTGCTGATGGAACACCATTCACCAATCAGAAACCAGGACTTCCCACTTTATAACACAGGTAGTGATTTGACCATCAAGAAGATTACTCAAGCTATAACTCACCGAAAAACAAAAAAATCTTTCATGTAATCACCCTCATGTAGTTCCAAACCTGTAAAGATGTGGAGCACAAAAGATGATATTTTGGGAAAAATATATTTTTCTAATTATTGTCTTTGTCAACACACTGAAGGTCAATTGGGTTTGAATCCTTCAAAATATCTTCTATTTCTCACATACGAAATGCAAACAGGCTTGAAACAACATGAGTAAATGACTGCATTTTTAAATTTTGGACAATGTAGTAGATTAATACTGCGGCAAGAAATCTCAGAACTAGATAGTTACTCAGAAAACACTACAGCTTTGTACGCTTAAGAGCACATAAGGATATATAGCTCCTGGTGGACTTCCCCAATAATTAGTGCTGCTTTGGATTAAAAGTGCACTGCTATGAAGATAAAAGTAGTAGAATAAACCATCCGAAAGTTTAAGAGTGGGACTCTTATCAAAATATGCCTGCCTGGCATTGCAGAACTGTGATAGATCTACACTGAATTGGCGGCATTTTTCTTCCACAAGCCCTACTCTCCCCTGTACGTAGTTTGCACAGCACAGAGAAGATTAAAGTCAGGCCTACTTCAGGATATAATGCTGTTTAGATGGCTCCTGCCACTGAGCTACTCTCCCTGGTTTTAAAATGTAATGGCAGTCTGCGTTAAAGACAGAGAAACACAAGATGGGTTTTCCACCTCCAACGAGCTGGCATCCAAACACTGTAAATCATGGCCATGTATAAGCAGATCATCAGCTTCATGACGGCTTGTGATTCAGCATCCAATATTGTGACATTAGTACTACCATAACCTTTACAGATGAATGAATGAGGAAAGCACGAGACCGCATGATCCACCTTGACAGCAAGAGGAAGCATGCCATTCAACTACAACAAAATGCAGGACTGCTTTTCATACAAACGCTCTTCCACTTACAGCTCACTGCTGAGAAGACGAAAGAGGTACAACAGAGGGATTAAGGTGACCCTAGGTGCGGTAGCTCTTTACTTCAAGAGAAGAATAGCTTCTCCAAGGTCAGCTTTACGTGACCATACCTCCCTTTCGCAGATAATAAGAGCATTGTTGCACTGAGGGTCTCCTGCCAACTGCATATAACTGCAAACATGGGGAGAATCCGCCAAAAATAAGAGTTTGACTCTACAATTAAATCTATCCATTAAAATGACACAACAGACTAAAACCACATAAGTGGCTGTAGTACAATAATATTTTACCAGATGTCCTTATCTATGACATTAACATGATAATCCAACTGCTAAAGGTGTATGTAAATATACACGAATACTGTGCCGGGTTATGATAATGGAAACACGAACAGTTTTTCTTAATTTAAACTGTGAGCCCGAGAGAGCTGCATTCAGGTAACGAGAGAAAATACCAGGATCTCGGCGGTGTCGAGGATTTCTCACAGAAAGGATTTCTCACACCTGCCTCCAGAGTGTCATGTCTGATCTCATGGAAACTGTACTTAGCAACCAGGAGAAAAGCAAAAAAATGAGGAGACTACCTAGAGAACAAGTTACATCAAGCAATGGTACTCCACCCCAAAATTAAATGTTGTCATTAATCACTTACCCCCATGTCGTTCCAAACCCGTAAAAAGCTTTGTTCATCTTTGGAACACAATTTAAGATATTTTGGATGAAAGCCAGGTGGCTTGTGACTGTCCCATAGACTGCCAAATAAATAAGGTCCAGGAAAGTATGAAAAGCATAGTCAGAATAGTCCATCTGCCATCAGAGATTCAACCGTAACATTATGAAGCGACGACAATGCTTTTTGTAAGCTAAGAAAACTCTTTCCACATCAGCGTAGCGACATTTTGGAGAATCTGAGCAGTACGCAGGTGGTTTACGCTCTTCTGTGTCAGCCCCGCTGTGCAGATGCGCTGTTTGCTTTTAAACCAAATAGAGCTGAAACAACTAATCGATTTAATCGATTAAAATCGATTATTAAAATAGTTGTCAACTAATTTAGTAATCGATTCGTTGCTAAATATTTTTTATTTGCCGTAAGCGGCTCATTTCGTGCATATTTTAAATCTGCGGTGACCAAAGTGTGGCAGTAATGAGCCACCGGAGGTTTTACTCAGCCAGTACAGCAGGAAGAAGCAGCGAATAGCCAATAGCTGGCCTCGTTTTATGTCACGTGCTTCCCGTACAGCGTCTCTCTGCTGCATTCAGCGTGATGGGTGAGGCAGGCGGCAGTGGAGTAAGCTCGAGTAAGAAAAAAGCGGAAGATAAAACTAATCGGACGAAGTCATCCAAAGTGTGGGAGTAAAAAGAGAGCAAGCCTAACTGTTAAGCCCTGAACATTTGGACATGTTGACCTTTTTGCACTGCAATGCAAAGTTTTTCCTCAAATAATGAGTGAATAGTGTTCTGCCTCATTTCCCACAGGTGTTTGAATTCCTGTCAGTTCAGGCATACGCTGTTTTGTTAACATTTTATCGCTTTATTACATTTTTGAATTTTGCACTGTTATAAGGACCACTACATATTTAAATCCGATGAAAATCACATTGTGCAAAGACTTTTATTTGTATAGATTCTGCAGTCACAATGTTGTTTGCACATGTTTAGTCGTGAAAGCTGATAACATTGCTTTTTAACAATTAACATTTAAAGCTTTGTCGGTTTACCAGTTCGTTATTCAGTCTTGCAGCCTAATTATGACTGACTGAGAGAGGTTAATGTTTAAATGTATGTGAAATGCACTTTTTTCTAAGTATTCACTGCTCTTTTTCACACAGCAGCGTTTTTTGTGTGTGTCCAATTTTTTTTCTGGACAACCTTCTGATGGATTTTACTTTAAATTTTACTTTAAAATGTGAGTTCCATTCAGGTTTCATGCCATTGGCACTTTATTGAAAGATTGTTTACAATTTCACAGCAGAAGCTATAAAGCTGTTTCCAGGTATAAGCTGTGTGTTTACAGGAAAAAAATAATAAAATGCAATTTCCTGCAATTTTAATTCTGTTTTATTCTTATTCTATGTGATAATATGTTCTGAAAGATTCCTTAATAAGCTTTGTTCGGGATGTTAAACTACTTTAGGAGCCCTAAGGACTGCCATGGTGGAAACATTATTTGAAATCTCCTTGTGAAATTTGCTAGAGTATGTATGGGTCAGTGTTTTGATTGCAGAAGAGTTCGACAAAGGATAACTAACACATAATAAAACACAACTCCAGGTATGTTTTTGATGAGGATATGACCATGCAAAATGGTTAAAATCTCTAAAAAGTCTATGTTGAATTATAAAGACCCTTTGTTAATAATTTACTTGGGGAAAAAATGGGCAAAACTAAAATATAAGTACATAAACCGATTCATCGATTAATCGTAAAAATAAATGACCGATTAATCGATTATCAAAATAATCGTTAGTTGCAGCCCTAAAACCAAAGCGTAAATATATGTAGAAAACGTATCCTTGTGGCGCGGCTGACACAGAAGAGTGTAAACAAATTGGGTGATGATCATTTTTTTGAAAGTGGAGATAAGATGATTTGGAGAGACACAGGAAAGGAATTGTTGAATAAAGTTGTTATTTTTGTTTTCTTCGTGTACAAAAAGTATTGTCGGCGCTTCATAACGTTACGGTTGAATCTCTGATGGCAGATGGACTATTCTGACGATGCTTTTCATACTTTTCTGGACCTTGACACTGTTATTTATTTGGCAGTCTATGGGACAGTCACAAGCCTCCCGGTTTTCATCCAAAATATATTAAATTGTGTTCCGAAGACGAACAAAGCTTTTACGGGTTTGGAACGACATGGGGGTAAGTGATTAATGACAAAATGTTCATTGTGGGGTGGAGTATCCCTTTAAATAGAAAAAGTCTCACCAAATCAGATCAGAGAACAGGATATATGCCTAGTCAATTTAAATACTGCTTACAAATAACAAACTTCTTACCCTACAGGTCACATAAAATGAATAATCTAATAAGTATTAGTGAAGATGAAGGTTTACTAGTAGTAATGCACCATTTTTTCTTTCATTTAGCAAAAAAAAAAAAAGAGGAAAAAGAAATATCCAAAAATAAAGTTTTGGTATTTACATTTGGGGAATCGAACTCTGTATGCTGTTCAGTGTCATGTTCTCAGTCGTAGTAAACCAGCTCACGATGTTTCAACCAAACTAATTTTACATACTGCTACTTTACTATAATATTTGGTCTCTGTGAAGTGCGTCCACACTGCTGTTTACCAGCTGTAGCTCATCGACATCGTGTGCATAAAACAGACCATGACACGGTCAAAACATCATTGGAGAAGTGATAATTGCTTCTTGCTTGCTAAATGATTTCTGACCTCCAAAAACATTTCTGCTGAAAACGAAAATTAATGGTTTTCTCCGTTTTGGCTGAATATCTTCATTTGCCAAAATTTCAGCACATCACTGCTTACTAGTAATCAAGTAATAAACCACAACCAGAAAGAAAAATACACTAGTCACTATTGGATTTCGTAGTAAGGACCAGTAGCATCAGTACTGGTAATATATCGATCTTGATGGACTGCCCCAGTGATTAATGGTGCTCTGCATAAAGCAGAAATAAAAAAAAATTTAAAAGTGGGACTAAATTTGAAACCGTTACTATTGAGCACCCTGCATCACATTGTCCAATATTCACAGTAAAAGAAGAAAAAAGACCTGTCAACTTTATAACTGAGAATCTCATCCTAAAGTGGGAAGTTTAAAAGCATCGGTTCATAGACACAAGACACTAAGGAAGTCTCTGTATGACGGAGAAACGAGCTCATCTGTTCATCTGAAGATCTACTGGAGCTGCCATGACAAAGCATTTAAAACACATTGTTATTTAAAACATCGGACTGATTAACCTACGCCTCACTTGGACTAATTTATTTAATAACATGCTGTCAACGATAGTGACAAAACTTCCTGGTGTTATGGACATTGCCATCTTTGATCCCATCATTATAGTTATACGCTTGCTCGTTCAGATACAGATATTCAAGCAGCTATTTTAATCTGCCGAATGAACAAAGCATATGAAGACTCGCACCTGTAGGCAAATACTGCCGTCAGTCCCAAACAGTGACTGTGAACTGTACAGTCATCGTGACATCTGTATCACTGACAGATGCGTTTTAACTCCTGACACGTTGGTAGTTTTCAATAACGGGTATTTATATTAGAAAATGCTTGAAACAAGCTCCTTGCAGAAGTTATTCATTGACGAATTAAGGAAAGGATTAATCGACTAATCGGAAAATAATCGGAAAAACCGGGTTAGACATCAATTAATTGAAAAAAAAAATAATATTGATTGAAAAAAATGCAGCTTTAAAATAATCACTCACAGAAAGAAAAACAAGCTCCTGGAGTGGAAAGAGGATGCAAATCTAAGCCAGGAATCATGCAAACTGCAGCAGAGACCGGGAGGACACGTTTACAGACGAGCACTTCCTTCATTTCTGTAACCTTACTCCACAATCACAAGAACAGATCGCTAGTCATGTGTCCACCGCAACACAACAGGTGCACACACATGACAACATTTTAGACAGCATTCATAAATAAAGTACAACAACAACAAGAATGATTTAACATCTCCCTCGATCCTAACGTCAGCTGGTGACTAAACAAGTCTGAATCACACACCTCGCATTCTTCACCTTTATCACTGCATTAACTTTAAAGAGACACCCTAACTGCTTATTCTGCACAGTTAAGAGCGATTGTTAAAGGTTTCATGTTTCTGCACCCGCTTGCGCTACAACGTCAAGCCTTTCGTGCTAAGCTAAATGATAAACAGTGAGATGACGAAACGTCACGCTCTGCTGAAGTCCTCCGTTCTCTATTAATACTCGTTTCTGAGCCATTTGAATAGAAATAAATACCTCTTTTATTGCTCGGTGGATGAAGCGCTGTGTTTGTCCGTTGCTAACAGACCGGAGTTTAACGCGAGTCGGGCCTCAAATCGAGCGTCGAGCTAACGGAGGATTAAACACAAACCCCTGCTTTAAACCCCCCCCGAGACGTTTATAAACGAGTCTAACTGCTGTTTAACGCCCGGTTGTGTCACGCCGCCCGTGGACGTGCAGCCCGAGCGATAGTTTCAGCGAGCGGCGACCGTTAGCGCCCCGGTGCGAGCTGCCGTTAGCACTAGCCTGCGCGCCGCACTCCCCAAGCAGCACAAGAGACGGCGAAAATAAAACCGAGCGGCTAGACAGCTCCGAGCTCGACAGTCGTTCAGTCGGTTAAAACGAGCTCCCACTCACCAGCCGTTACGATACCAGAAAACAGGTGCAATCTTCTCAATCGACGGAAGGAGGAACAGACCAGACATCCAAAATGGCGGCGGTCCCAGCCTCAGCACTTCTACCGCAGGCGGAGGGATACATTAAGATGTTCAGACCTTCAAATGCGGATGTGAGTGAGAAGGTGCCACCTTTACTGCGAGACTGCGTTTATTAGTGTTTATCACCGCGTTCGTGCATTTAAAAAAAAAAGAATGTGAATTTAAAAATGCGCTTGCATAGGCGTGGTTTATTTTTAAAATAATATGGCAAGAGGCTCTATCCGCCTCGCTCGCTGAATAAATCCCGAGCTGTGTTCGCCGGTGAACGCGTGGTACCGTGCACGGTTTTTTTATTTTACTAGTTATTTTTTTGTCAGTGGAGCGTTGTTGCGTTTTAACGCTAGGCTACGTGTCATTCCGGCGGATGACTTGCCCAAAGAGCCGTGCTGCGGTCCGCGCCTCGCTCACTCACCTCGTGGCAGTCAGTGATGACGTCGCCGCGCAGTGTTGGGCACTTCCTGTGGGAGTCAGGAACTGGTTCTCCTTCCGTCGACCTGAAGAGATCCTGCGGTGAAGTTTGGCACTACAGAGGTTTCTAACAAGTGTCGCAATGAACAGCAACTGTGTATGATGTTTCCGAAGTCAAATAATTGCTCTCGGATTGTAAAATATATCATATACATAATCTTGTAATAACATTATGTTGTATAATGTATTGCAATTGGCTTTTATTACTATTAATACCGATGAAAATTATTCAAAGAGCACCTTATGATCTAAGATTGACCCCCAAATATCTTCCTAAATACAAAGTATTCACAGTATAATGTGTGAGAACATTAAACACGTCACTGCACTAAAGCCAAAACAAATGAATCACAAATCATCTGGATTTTTTATTTTTAGTTTCTACTTAGTATTAAGTTGACAGCGTTTGAATTTCTATATTACATGTACTCTATATATGTTATTATAATAACATTTTATCATATTTAATCATAATTATATTTAGTATTCAGTTCAGTTTTTCCTAAATCTAATTGTTCACGTCCCTGAATTTGAATTTCTAATTTATTTATGCAGATTACAAATTACTGTTTATATTAAGTAGTCAGTGGCAATTTAAACTTATCTGTTTCTTGACTGCAGATTTCAGATAAAACTGTTGCCCAATCACTTATTAATTGTTTTCAGCGAAGCCAAAAATATGCCTCTGCAGAACCTAAATGAAACAAAAGGAATTGCTTGCACTCTTCACAATAATAGTTTGCCATTATTACCTACACTAACAAAATGCATTCTGTTTATACAGTAGGCCTTCCAAACATCTTTTTCATAGCCCTAATTATTGCCTAATTATAGATAGATAGATAGATAGATAGATAGATAGATAGATAGATAGATAGATAGATAGATAGATAGGAAAACAGCTTTGTACCCCACATCCACGTATGTGTATCCCATGATGCGTCTCGTTGTTTCCTACAAACTGAATAGGTTTACAATAGAAATTTAAAAACTGCTAGAAAGGTAATTTGCAAAAATTGTGAAGAAAAGGGGGGTGGAGAAAAACTGCTGGGAAGTGGCCAAATAAGGTCCCCAGGCAGATAAAACCTCTGCTCCTTGAAACCCATTAGCTTGCATTATACAAACAGCTATTCATCACATGTGCAAAAATCGGCTTATCTATCAGCGCAAGTATTTATTTATTTTTTTATAAAAAAAATTTGTGTGTGTGTGTGTGTACAGCACAAAGGGTTTTATAATGCCTTCAATATCGTACCCACTGAATATAATATATAATCTCTTTTCTCGGTGTTATAGTCGGAGCTTCGCACGTGGCGATTGTTAATTTTCTCAGCGCTGTTGACGATGAACCAATCACCGCTGATTTAAAAAAAATGCGATTCCGCAAAACACGCTGCGACCTTCTTTCCTTTGCATATGAACTACAAACCATTCAAAATGATTGCATATAAATGATAACGTTAACACTAGGACGACTGTTTAGTTTACTAAATAGACAAAACACGTCGATGTATTTTAATGTGTGTTTGTGAGCCGCAGAGCGCCCCCTATAGGAGCGTTCGCGTCTCGTTCACGGTCAGTGGGAGGTGGATGATTGCATTAGTTATTCTTCTCACTTCAGCTCATCGCTTGAAATGCATGTAACGTTAGGTGAGGAGTCTCTGCAGTGCATTTGCCCGGCTTTCACATCAGCTCCGCTCATCTTCCCCCGGTCTTTGGAAACCGAGCTCTCTCGACATGAACGCGCTCTCGTCGCCGACCGAGCCCGAGCCCGAGATGTCTCTTTGCGCAGAAGTGATCTTTAATTCTCTTTTAGTCAAATGAACCTGACCGCTCCGGCCGATGTAGCCGTCTGCTGCTCACTTCAGCCCGTGAGGAGCGTCTCGTGTGCGGGATTGTTGTCTGCTTTAACACATTTCCCTTCGGATTGTCTGAAAGCGTCTCCACATCGGTCGGATCAAAGAAGAGATTCGGCTTGTTTTCATCCTGGAGCGGGGGATAATATGTCCAGACGCAAACAGACCAACCCGTTCAAAGTGAATTGTAGGTATCCCAGGTATCGTAAACACTTTTAATTCCCTCGTTCGTTTAAAGCGGCTTCGGGTCTCCTGCAGGTGATCGTGATCTTCATCATACAGTGTGGCTTTGAGCTGTTTGCTTTCTTACATCCGCATTTACTGCGCGAGGACACCAGCCACAGGCCAGGCGTTCACAAACTCTCTTCACAACACGTTCACAGCTGGTTTCAGAGCGGATCTAGAGCATATACACGCGATTATACACCTGAAACATCGGGGTTTGAGCCCAAAATATCCTCACAATCACTTACTTCTGATAATGTCACAATGATATATATTTGCGAAGAGACTGAAGCCCTACATAACCTTATTTGAATGATTTTTTGTGTGTGTTTTTATACTGAAGACTGGAAAAAATAGCGTTGAAAATAGAGTTCAAAGCAAAGGAACTAATTACATTTTTTATTAATCGCGATTAATCGTTGGCAGCAAAATTAAGGTTTTTGTTTAATAATATATGTTTATACTGTGTATATTTATGTATGAAAACAAACATGCATGTATATATTTAAGAAAATTATGTTTATATATTAAATATATTTATATAAAATAAAATATATGAATACAAATATATAAATGTAGTCAATATGCATGTAAATATTTCAAAATATATACTGTATGTCTTTGTATTTATATATAGACGATAAATATACACAGTATACACACACATTATGCAAAAATTGTTTATTTTTTTAATTGTATTTATTTTTATTTTTATTTAGACGATAAATATACACAGTATACACACACATTATGCACATTATATACCATATATATATATATATATATATACATAGTTACTTTGTATGTATGTAAATATTCAGTTCATATATATATATATATATATGCACACATACATACACACACACACACATTTCATCGCAAAAAAAGATCACTTTTTCCCTTTGTTTTTTTCTTCTTTTTCTTTTCTCCATGTTTTCGTAATTTCATCGGCGGGAACAAAGTTAGCTCATATATTTTGTAGTAATGAATAAAATAAAACATATAAATGTAAGAGATCATGCAAAGTTAGTCATTCATTATAAATAATCCTCTATGTTGATTTAGTTTGACTGGCAGGCAGTGCTTACCAATAAATGAATACATGGATATGAAGATTTTATTACTTGTAGAGAACACTGTCACATCTATGTAAGAAACAGCTTTCCTCAATGAGTAGCGTTACCCTTGACACATTTTTTATTTAGAAATGTTACTAAATTCCAATTTCGATAAATCAGCATCAAATTAACACACGTGTTATGTTTTTGGTTTAAGGTCATGATCACCAAAACCTCATGATTCAGTTCATTTTCTGAGTATGTGGAAGCTCTCGTCAAACCCCAGTAACTTCATAATTATACGTTATTGTTTGAGTGTAAATGTGATGCGACCGTCATAAATAATCATTGATATATGTTGATCTATAATTTCAGATGGTTTTGAAAGGTTGAGTTGGCTACACTGCAGGCAGTGTTAGTGAAAAGTTATGATTGTCTTATATTAATTTGTGCTGTATAGAATTGATATTTTATCGTAAAAAAGGTGTTACCTGATATATAAATATACACACACACACACACATTACACTGTAAAAATATTTTACATTTACAGTTACATTTTATAGTTTTACTTTAATTGTTTTAGTTTTTTTTAAGTTAATTAAAACAGTTTATTGGATTACGTTTTAAAAGAAAATACCATTTCAGTCTCTCTTCTTCTAAAAGTTGAACTCACTGTATTACACGCTGTTTCTTTATAATTATTTGTGAAATCTACTAGCAATTTCTGAGTGAAAATAGTTGAAATGAAATCCAACACCATTTTTTCAGTATAGTTTCCAGCAACTACTTATACATAATCATGATTTCAATACTTTCAGAGCTGATGAAAGTAAAAGGCTGAGACTTTTCTGTAAATGTTACTCCGTCTTTTCCTTTTCAGAGTGATTCTTAGTAAACATAGGGGCTCTTGCAGACACACTGGGGGGCACATAATGGAAATGTTACTCCATGGGAACCTGTATGACTGATCTTGCTCTTCTTTGTCAATTATTAGGCAAAGTGAGGCCTGAATTGCTTGTCTGGGTTTATCTGATGACTGTTTATGACTATTCTTCCAGCCCATCAAACTAGACAGTGTGCGAGGGCCCCGTCCCCTGCGCGTTCTCAGGATTTGTACTGGTTTCTGTCGGGTTGGTGGGTTTGTGAAGGCTGTGGGATGGTTTGAATTCAGGAGTGCTCTCATTGTCTGGCATCCGAGTGAAGTTTTGTTCCCACCCACCCCCTCTTCTGACTTTAGCCTTTCTCTCGCGTCTGTTGGCTGATGAGTTTGTCTCTTTGTCTGGATTCAGACAGACACTGCGTCACCTCCTGCCTACAGACACACAGACTCTGAGATAACATCACAGTGGCACACAGAGGGGGGAGCGAGGAGAAGACGGAGGGAGGGTGGAGAGAGACAGATGTACAGACAGAACTGGCAGAGGGGGATGGGAGATGCGCTTACATCAATCACGGCCTGACTGCCGCGGAGCCGCTCTGTTGTATACATTCGGATTTTAACGCTGATATCCCTCATGCAGTCCGTGTAGATGCTCCCAAACACCCTTAGAAACCGTCCCGAGGATGCTGGGAAAGTGGGGTGGAAACTCTTGACAATCTTTGGTGGTGATTAGTAGTGGATGTGAAGTATTACATCCGTCGGCTGTTGTTTTTCAAATGGGAAAAAAACATGTGGTGGAGGCAGTCCTGAAATGATCCGAGCTCAAATGTAGACTAAAGCTTGACATTATAAAATCAGATTGTAGTCCACTTTAACAATATATCAGTAGGCAAACATCACTGTTAGAGTTATGGGATAGTTCAGCCAAAAATTAAAATGTGGTCATTATTTACACACCTTCATGTTGTTCCAAACCTGTTTGAGGTTCTTTTTTCTGTGGAGCAATGTCTCAGTTTTTTATGTGTATACACTCCGCAGTGGTTCTGCAGTGATGCAGTAAAAGTACTATTTTTGGTTCCCCAAAGAATCTTTTAGTGATTTAGTGAATAGAACATTTTAAATTTTTTTTTTTTAAAGAACATTTTAATTTTTTATAGTATAAATTATGTGTTATGTGAAGTTTAAAGATTCTTAAATATTAAGGTTATTTGTTTGGTTTGTAGGTTCCAAAAAAATTGAAATACTTGGAATCTTTGGATTCTTTAAATTGTTCTTTAGGTTAGTAAAAAGAAAGTAAATCATGGTTCTTCTAAGAACTGTTCACTGAAAGGTTCTTTGGGGAACCCAAAGTGGTTCTTCTATGGCATCACTGTGAAAACACCCTTTGGAACCCTTATATTTCAGAGTGAATGGATGCTCTTCATGGAACCACCAAAAAACAACAACAATTTTATTTTAGGAGTGATTAATGGAAATGAACGGTCACCAGAACTGTTCGGTTACCAACGTTCTTCAAAATATCTTTTGTTTGTTTATATATCTCCATAGCAAAATTGGTCAGATAGTGATTCATCTTTTTGAGAAGTTTTGCTTAAAGGAATACTTCACTATTTTTGAAAATAGGCTCATTTTCCAGCTCCCCTAGAGTTAAACGGTTGTGTCTTACCGTTTTTGAATCCATTCAGCCGATCTCAGGGTCTGGCGGTAGCACTTTTAGCTTAGCTTAGCTTAGCATAGATCACTGAATCAGATTAGACCGTTAGCATCTCGCTCAAAAATGGACAAAGAGTTTCGATATTTTCCCTATTTAAAACTTGACCATTCTGTAGTTACATCGTGTACTAAAACCGACAGAAAATGAAAAGTTGTGACTTTCTAGGCCGATATGGCTAGGAACTATACTCTCAGTCCGAACTTTGCTGCCGTAGATGGGTGCAGCAGGTGCAATGATATTACGCATATCCTTAAATATTACGCCGGAATGAGAGTATAGTACCTAACCATATCGGCCTAGAAAATTGCAACTTTTCATTTTCCGTCAGTCTTAGTACACGATGTAACTACAGAAGAGTCAAGTTTTAAATAGGAAAAATAACGAAACTCTTTGTCCATTTTTGAGCGAGATGCTAATGGTCAAATCAGATTCAATGCTCTATGCTAAGCTAAGCTAAAGCTTAGCAAAGCTGCTACCGCCAGACCCGGAGATCGGCTGAATGGATTCGAAAATGGTAAAACTCAACTGGGGAGTTTGAAAATGAGCCTATTTTTAAAAAAGGTGGACTGTTCCTTTAAAGGTATAGTGCTCATAAACAGCTGTTAAAACGGAGTGGAGGCTTGGACTTGAAAACAGTATTATCAGGAGGTCAATACATCAAATCAGGTGTTAATTTTATGAGAGATCAGACTCCGAATGATAAAACAGGTGGTTAAAATCACAGAGTCATATCTGAGGCTTGGCCCTGTAGCAACCACATAGCTACATGCTCACAACAATTCTGAAGAGGATAGCAACAACCCGTCGACCTTCCAGAACACTGTATCATGTTGCACCGGCACTTTCATTGGAAAGCATAATATCTGGTTAATTCGCATGCTGGTTGCCGTTCGTGCTATTGATTAAAGCAGCTTCGCAGAAAGTGTTTGGAGTAATGGGATGCATGCAGAGGGAAAAGCATCTCCGTGTGGGAGTATGGAGTGCTTCTGGAGGAGATGATTCTCACATTAGAGGCACGGACTCGGCGCGCAGGAGATGCAGGCGGTTTCCTCTGGGACTGCGGTGTATGTTGAGTTGAGCGTGTATCGTGGGGGTTGGTGAGCGTGAGGTGGAGTGTGTTAATGCAGCATCAACTATTGTTCTGATCACACAACACCACCGCAGCTCTGGCCTCTGTTGTTCACACAGTCAGCCTTTTCTTTGAAATTCAGAATTTCAGTGAGAATTATTCAGATTCAGGCTTTTTGATGTGTTGGAAACAGTACATCTAGGATTCTTTCTAAGAAGCCTGTATTTATAATGCATTATAAGGGTATTCATTGTAATGCTTGCATAATGCCTTATATACATAAAAAAAGTTAATGCATTGACTAACCATGAGCAGAAACACTTGATTCAATGTTTATTCATATCTGTTAATGTTAGTTAATAAAAATACAACTGTTCATTTTTAGTTTGTTAGGTCAGATCATTAAATAATATTAACAGATACAACTTTTGATTTATTAATGCATCTTGAAATTAAGTAACATTATTAAATGCTTTAGAAGTATTTTCATTGTCAGTTCATATTAACTAATGTAACCTTAATGTAATTTTATGAATAATTGTAATAACATAATTAGTGTTGTCACGATACCAGAATTATGACTTTGATATGATAACTAAAATCTCAATACAGATAGTGAACGGATAGCACAGAAAAAACCTAAAACAACAGGAAAATTCTCAGTTAACAATAATTGCAATTAAAAAAAAAACTGTTACCAGTGTGTACTTATTTCACAATAATATAAGTAATTTTATTTCATGACAACATAATAATATATCTCAATATGGTTATTTTTGTTACTTTGTTATTATAGATGAAAGAAGATGCAAACTATATTACTTTCCTGTAACAAACAGACATTATAAATATTATGACCACATCATAAAGCCTTTGGACGTTTATTTGTCACTTTACAGTAAAAGAAACAATATTACGCAGATGTCTAGATATGAGACTTATAGTACATTATAACTATGGAAACTATAATCCATTGTATCTTAAGTTGATTTTATGTGTTCATTGTGTGTTATAAATCATAACCACAAATAGGTAAGAATTATGTTATAACTGTCGTTATTTGATTATTCATGAGATTTCTTTATAATAATGCATGCATTATAATGCCTTAAAAACACCCTTATAATGCATTATAAACACAGGCTTCATACAAAGCATTACTTTTCTTGTTATGTTTGTAGAAACAACCACAATTCAGATTTACTCTAGATACCTGTGACATTATTGGTGGTGAGAATAGATAGCTGTATTTCATGTAGAATGTGTGTGTTTGCACATATATTTCTATATTTTGAAGAACATTGACTTTTAATGACTTTCAATAAAAACGACACCGATTCGTTCTTCAAAATGCCTTCTTTTGTGTTCCACAGTTTTGGAACAACATGCAAAAGATTGAATTTTTAGTTGAAAAACATTTAAGTATTAATGTTTGGCATGTAACGTTTCCCCACACCATTTGTGCAACAGTCATGAATGATAAAAGAACAAAAAATAAATCTTAAATTAAAGTGACCCGACTTGGGCCTGTATGCAAGACCTCAGCAATCACCCAGAACTAAAACTCTCTACTCTGCACTAAAACTCCACCCAAGCAACCACGTAGCAATGCACAGGAAACCAAAGCAGGCAAGCCCTTAAAAACGAGTTTTAAATATATTCAGTGACGATGTCGTTTCACTCACAGGGCCTTTTCGCACGACTGGGTTGTACGGCCCACAGCACAGCACTTTTGAGATGGATGCTAGACATGACTTCATTGAGGACGGGGAATGCCATAGCAACAACTCACAGGAACCTGAAGAGCAAGACAGCACAAGTGGTGAGACACACAGCTTCTGAGGCAACTCACGACTGCATGTCTGTCTGTGAATTTATTTATATATGTGCTTACTGCTAATAAAATATTAAAAACGAGGAAGACAGCTGTGATTGTAGTGTTGAGTCTTAGAAAAGAAAAGCAAGGTGACCTGTGATGGAGCCATTGATAATATGACTTTTTTTCTCCCTATCCTGCCAGACGACGGTGATAGTGATTTTGACAAAGACGACTCCTCAAACGCCTCTGCTGATGACAGCATGACGAGTAATAAGAGCAACCACGGCCCCATACTGCATGATGACGTCAAGGAGGTGAGTGATGGAGGTTTAAAGTAAGAAATAGATGATTGTGTGATTTTCTTAAATTCTTCTTTTATCATGATTTGCATGACGGCATTGTCACAGACAACTCAGTTTCTCACTGTAATATGCCTTGCAAAGTAAAAAAAAAAAAAAATTAAATACAAATACCATTGTTATGCAAGAACTGCATTATTTGCATATGCTTTAAAGTCATGCCGGTTAAATATTTAATATTTAAATATATAAATACCCTTGAAGCACATTAAAACTGCGGCTGATTACTGAACTAAGTTATCTTTCGCATCTGATTGCACTAATACTATCATAAAAAAAGCATGTAGAACTTTTAAAGGGCACTGATTGTCATTTTATATACAAGTCTGTGTGACTTCATTAAATTTTGAGTTGAAAAGCATGACAGAATTCTTTGTCATCCCACCTCATCGATTGTTGGCATCTTGAAGGGTTGATAGATATTTCTGTAGAGTGACTCATGGCTCTATAGCAACCCAGTTGACAACAGTTGGAATGAGTCATAGGGCTTATGTATCCATTTGTCTGCCACACTACTCCAGTGCTGCATAAGTCAGCCACAGCTACAGTCATTAGCAGTTTCAGGGAATAGTCACTTGCAATCATACTATATATATATACAGTCATTAGCAGTTTCAGGGAATAGTCACTTGCAATCATACTATATATATAAAAAAGAATATTACCCTACATTTCAGACTGCAAGTCTTGTAACTCTAAACTTGGCTATCATTGTAACTGTTTGTGGTTGCATTGTGTCTGTTAGGAGAATGAGGAGGGGACAGACCAGGGGAGCAGTTTTGTATGTCCTCTTTGTTCCCTGGAGTTCAATAGCCCAGATCAGCTCATCGCACACGTCTACCAGGTGAGGACACCACTACCTAAGCCTTTTGTATCTTTTAGACTCTTTTTACACTTTAGACTCTTTCTATCTTGGGTGAGCCAATCACAAGTGGACAGTGTTAAATACATGTGTACTGGTGTCCAAAATGTTTTGTGATCAGATCACTCAACTACAATTGGAGCTCATCAGTAATGTGCAGATTGTAAAGCACACCTAAAGGCCAGAATACACAACATGACTTAAACAATAGGCATGATATAGTTGCTGACTTTGTAAACTGTTACAGACAAAGACTGGGCTTCATACACTAAACAAATGGGGATCACACACTAACCAAACACAACAAACTCACACTTAGTGACAAATGAAAACAGTATGTGTTCTAAAATCAGCTCAAAACATGTTTTGTATCCCCGGACTGGATGGAATCCAAATCTGAAGCGAAAAAATTGCAGTCTGCGTCAGTCGTACACTTCACTTCCAAAATTTGCAGACTGGCTCTGTTTTTCGGCAGCTAGTGTCAAAAACATCTATGCAAAAGTTGCTTAATGTATCCCAAGTTCAAAATGAAAATCATTTTTCATCATTCACTCAATCGTATGCCATTCCAAATCTGTAATACTTTTTCTTTCATGAGAAGTTATGAATGATGTACTAATCGCCCCTTTCAAATTATTTACAATTTATAGACTGCCTCAAATGATAAGTCCATTTTTGCACGCTTTTTGAAACTTGAAATCTCTAGTCCCTGTCGTAATTGCTTGGAAACAATGACCAGTGCATTATTTAAAATTGTCTAGAAGATAGAAAGTCGTACGGGTTTGGAACAACAAAAGGTTGAGTGAATCATGACAATGTTCATTTTTGGACTGTTCCTTCAAGTCTCTTCATTTCAGAAGAATTTATGTATGAAATCTCTTTGTGTCTTATTGTCTATGTACAGCACACAGCTGTGGGTGGCAGTAAGAGTTATGTCTGTCCTGTTTGCGGAAGAGCTCTCAGTTCTCCAGGCTCTCTTGGTCGCCATCTTCTCATCCATTCAGAGGACCGTCTGTCCAACTGTGCCGTATGTGGGGCTCGCTTCACAGACACTAACAACTTCAACAGGTCAGCTCTGTACTCAAGACATGAGTTTACTAGGATAATAGGATTCATTGTTGTTTCTAACTGCTCTAACGGTTTCCTGGTCTGAAATTCTAGGGAAAAGTTGAAGGAGTTCCTCGACACAAGTAGTATAGAGATCAACAGTGATGGTGAGGCCTGTGCCATGTCTGACTCTTTACCCAGAAGCACTATGATTAACCCAAACAGAAGTCCTGGTCCTGGACTGACCTCATTGCCGGAGGGTCTTCTCCCTTCTGCGCCTCCTCTTCCCTCACTCTCTGACAGCCTCAGTCCTCAAAGTACGGGACTTCCGCCTCTTCCAGACCTTATGAACCCTATGCCCGTGTACCCAGCTGGGGTTTTGTTGGTCTGCAACAGCTGCGTAGCCTACCAGCAGCTTGTGGATGCCCAGTCGCCATCCATGCGGAAATGGGCGATCCGTAGGAATAAAGAACCCGTGGAGGTGCGGATGCAGCGGCTTGAACGGGAACGAACAGCCAAGAAGACCAAGCGTGCGTGTGAGTCACCAGAGGAGCGGGAGATGCGCCGCTTACGAGACAGTGAGGCAAAGCGTATGCAAAGGATGCAGGAGACGGATGAACAACGGGCACGTCGTCTGCAGCGAGACCGGGAAGCCATGCGACTCAAGCGGGCCAACGAGACGCCCGAGAAGAGGCAGGCACGGCTAATCCGTGAGAGGGAGGCCAAGAGGCTAAAGCGGCGCTTGGAGAAGATCGACCCATCGCTGAGAAACCAGATCGAGCATGACCCTGCTGCGATGGCTGCGCTCACTGCTGATATGAGTCTATTCCAGTTTTCCTTTCCCATGTCTGTCCCTTCCATGGACAATGGAGTGTTTATGAAGCTTCCCTAACAAGCACAGCTCCAAACACCTCTCAGCCCAACATTCAAGAAGAATTTGCCATTCTTAAAGAATAACGATCTTGAACATAACTGTGATGAGAAGGTTATGGTCTTGCAGTTTCAAGAAGGTGCTCACCCTAACAGCAATTTGCAGTGATGTAGGCACCAGATGTCTTTCATTTTCAAAGAGAGATTTGAGGCAACTTAATAGACCATGAGTTGCAATGCAACAATGTTGACCAGAGTTCAACTTTATGCAGATAGGCGGCAACACAAATGGAGACACAAACATAAACTGACTTACATAATTAACTGAACTTGTATAAGAAATTCACAGAAGGGCAAATATGTTACCCTCTCTGTAAGCATGTTTAAGAAAAGACTTGTCTATTTTGTTTTCAAGGCTCAGACTTTTAGCCGTCTATCTTCAGAGCAGTGAGATCCTTCCAGAACGAAGTTCTCGGTTTGCACACGGACCTACAGTGACAGGAGTGAGACGTGTAGCCACACTCAGCCTACTCTTCAAATTTGCCAGTCTTAAAGGTTGGAGTTTACCTGCAACTATGGCTCACCTCCCAGGACCCTAGATTGGGTCACTACTAGCTCATACTCACAGAAGCAACTACCTCACCATGGGATCCTCGCATGGCCTAGCCACACCTGTGGCCTCAACCGGAACCACAGGGGGCCGTGCAGGTCCACACACTGACGCACTGTTCTCTATACACCAGCGGTTCTTAATTCCAGTCATCGCGATCCCCTGCTCTGCACATTTTATATGTCTCTCTTTGTTAACACACCTGATTCAGATAATCAGCTCATTAGAAGTGAGCTCCGTGCATGAACTGTGTTCCCATTGACATGGTCCCTACACAGTGTTTATTACTCTCTACTACCTGAGCAGGGGAAATCTGTTGAAGTTTACTTCACTTCGGAACATTCATTCACAGATTTCCGCTGCGCAACGTCTTCACACACGGACAAGTGTGACGACATATACCTCTGTAAATAAATACAATTTAAATTCACGTCGCGCACACTTTAATGCACTTTGAATGGAACATATACATTTGCTTCAAACTGGAATTATGGCGGAATATCCTGTGATGTCCACTTCGTAGGGCACTTATGTTCGAATAGAACAAACATCTGAAGCCATAAGAGAAACATGCTAAATGTGCAGAGCAGGACTGGAATTGAGAACTGCTGCCCAATGCCAACACATACTCTAGTCCAGGGGTGTCCAACCCTGCCCCTGGAGGGTTCATCCTCCAGAGTTCACCCCTGAACCATCTAATCAAGGTATTCAGGGTTACTTGAAACCATCAGGCAGGTGTGTTGGAGAAGATTGGAGCTAAACTCTCCATGATGGTGGCCGTCCTAGAGCAGGATTGGACACCTCTGGTATAATCATTGCTCTACATCTTCGCCGAAATGACAACACCTTATTTAAATGCTGTTTGAATCCCACTGACCCAAATGCTGAAATCTACGTGGGCTTGCGGTCTCTTGGTTTTTGCTAATGCAGTTTTCTGTTCACTAGACCGTAAGATATCCTACGTGTCACGATATACAAGGATGCCACCTTTGCAGCCACTGTGTCCCTCAATGCACCCTTTAGTTGAGCCTGGTACAGACTTTGGAAACTGACTGCTACCCAAGAGTCTATGCGGCTTTATATCACTTAAGTTTGGACTTCAAGAAGTACTTCAAGGGCTGAGGGTGCCATTTGGGACAAGGCCCCTTTTGGCGACTTTGTCCTTTTTTAAAAGAGAAAGGTGTGGATGTACTGTTAAATACTAAAAGTATCTGTTTCAAAGCACATTCAGACATACTTCTCTGACCTCCGAAAGGCTTTATACCTTATCACAATGCTACACGGGTTGATATTTGTCTAGGAACTCAGGGATGGTGTGGATCAGCGGCATCCTCACGACCTGAGAACACAGGGGAGCAGGAGACCTCCTCTTCCTTATTCTTCATTATTTTTTCTCTTTGTTCAGACTGCAAACTCCTCACCTGAGCCAAAATGTCGATATGGATATTACGCAACTCCATGACATCTCAGCTAACCAACCAGTCTCTGCCCTCTGCTGCTGTCACTGTACTGTATAATGTGTATGTTACCTCTTTAAACCAGTGCGAACCCACACTGGACCTGGGAATGCTTGTTGTTAAAGGTGAGGCACTTAGTGTGTGTTCGATCTCTGTGGCAACATGCATAGTGTACAAATTCAGATTGTTGCCTTTGTCACTGGAAAGTTGTGCTTTGGTTTAATATTTAATGATTTAAATGAATTTGTGTGCTATTTCTATGAGCTGTGCAATGATGTAAAGGTTTAGTGAATGCATGTACAATGAAACAATTGGGACAAAAACTTCCAGAGAGAGAAATCCCTCCTATATGAAGCAGTGATGATACTGCATATGTATGTAAAAAGTTAAATGACAAGGTTAAGACACATTCACACATTTCACACTAATTTAAAGGGGAAGTGTGTCATTTCTGAGAAAGGCAGATACCAAAATAACACTTGCATCCCAAACGCTGCCCCCTGTCTTCCATCATTCACCAAACAGGTACTCCCACCAAAAAATTCAAACCAGTTCAGAAGTTGACATGTAAGAACGCCCAACAAGCAAAGCATAAGCAACGCAGAGTAAGTGTTTATGGTAGTGGTTCTTAAACTTTTTGAGTTTACCACTTCAAGAGTAAAATAAAAGCAGACCAGCAAATTTCTTCAGTGCCCTTTTCGTCTTGAGACACCAATCTGTATATTTTCCAGAACACTGTTTTGTTCTTATTTTATTGAAATAAATGCTTCTTTTAGCTAATAATCCAATGAACCGACTGTATGCAAGCTAATAATTTGGACCAAATGCTTACATGCATCAAGACAGACAACAAAACACTGTCATAAAATGAATGTTAATTAGTTAGTTAATTCAGTGTTGGTGCTTTTTTCATTGACTAAACTTGCAAAGTTTGAGAACCACTCTGCATGTAAAGTTGGGAGTCCATTACACACGTCACCTTGAAACTTAACTCACTCCTCAGTGTTTCATATCGGGCGAAAGGGTCAGTAATGTTAAAACGGACCATTGAAAATCTGTAAGAACCTCTTGAAAACAGGGTAGACTTTGTGTGTATGATATGCATGTCTAATATTTCATTCCAATACTAATAACAATTTATTACTACAGTGAATGACGCACATTTCAGTGTTTTAAATTCACTATGTTGTCATTACCTTCTTTAGAGATACCTCTAATACTCAAAGTGAAGCAGCTGAGCTTTCCCGCACAGTTGAAGGCAACTGGATAATGGTCCCACGTTTATGCTGTTGTGAAGTATTAACGATGGGCTCCTTAAGTAAAAGAAAGGATTTAATGTACATGTGATGAAGCATCACTATGCAATTGAGAGCTGTACTGTACTCAAGAAACTTTGTATTACTACTATGCAGTTGATATGAAAGTAAATGGACTCGAATGCTCCAGATCACAAACCTCAGGCAACTCTTGACAGTCAAGCCATTGGTCCTCAACCACCAGATCCATCCTTAGCTTTGTTTTCAGTTACTCCCTTGATAAGGACAGAGTTGACGTTGATGTATGCACATTCAGGAAGAACAATGCAATGATCAATTCCCTGAAATTCATTATAAAGCACTGAGTCATTTCATTCAGTAGCATCAAAGCTGTGGAAACCCATCCTGATGCAATGAGAAAATCAAATGATTCGCTGTAGTCCAAAACATGATGTTGGCAGAATGCATTGTCTATTTTGATTTTTTTTATAAAAGGGTATTTTCAAACATTAACCCTATTAGTCCGCATTATTCCTAAACTTGTATTTTAGTGGCATGCATTGCCATGTGACATGCTTTGTATTAAACATTTACATGTCTGTGCATATAAGTCAGTAAACCCCTGGCAATGGAACTTGCATGTTATAAAATACATGAATTCATGTTTGGAGTTCAGTAACGACTTGCCTTTTTGTCAGTCTATCTAGATATTTTCATGATAATGTTTACAATTCTAAAAGGCCAAAATGAATGAAACTTAATGAGAGTGACAAGAATAACACTGATCACAACGCCAAATGGTCCTGTTCAGAAAGCCATGCTCTGTTATTGGCTGAAGCTCATCATGAAAAGCAGGAACAGAATGTGGAATAAACATTGATTTCACTGCTATGAGTCGGTTTCTGTCTTTCTCTCTTAAAAAAAAAAAAAGTATATACACATGTAAAGTGAGATTAAAACCTCTGAGACCACATTGAAAATCTTGTATTCAAAAACTGTCATGCTGATAATATTATTTGTCAAGCATTTTTAGGAATGGTCTCAGACTTTCAGGCCCCACTGTAATAAAAAGATGCATCGTATTTGAATTTGATCACAATACATTTTGATTCAATCTTAATTATTTTCAAAAGAATGCTGAAAACAAAAAAATAATTCACCCCTTTGTGGAACATAAAAAAAGAGCAATACACAAAGTCATACATTCACAGACTCATGGTTTGTATTTCAGGAAAAAAAAAAAAAAATGAATGCATAATACATCAGGTATTTTTGTAATAATAATCTTATTAATCTCTGCATTAAATTTTTCAGGTGCTTTGATGCACTTTTACAACTCTATTTAGAATTTATTACAATTACTAATTGAATGGAATGCATATTAAAAAAAGACGTCAAGCCAGCATGTTAATATTATATAGATATATATATATTATATTGTGTTTACTTAACAAACATGATAAATGCAATGTTTCCAAGAAGTTAGCTGTAACAATAAAAATACAATATCTTTGTGTCCTTACATAGAATTAAAACAGGAAAACAAAAAACAAAGTAAAACAAAACAGCCTTAAGTAGTTCACAGAGAGGTACAAATATACAGTACAAATCTATTTTATTCAAAAAAGGGTACAAATAAAAACGCAACAAAATATAGTTATTAATGCTTTGTAAAGTTCAGGTAGGTGTAGGGTAGTCTAAGGGAGCACTTTGGGTAGACGACTCTAAGGCTTCTGAGAAGAATTAATACATATTGGTACGGCCATACGATATTAAAATGTACTACAAAGTTTATACAACCTGGATTATACTTGAGGATTGAATATTACACATACATCATTGCATATATTTCGCAGATTTTATGCATTAAACAAAGATGCCATCTCTTTTAAAACCGGTCACACGTCACATAAAAAGCAGTGTCACTTAGTGCCAAGAAGTACAATGACAAATTCGAGAGTATATAATGATTCCTTTAAAACCTTGAAACCGTTAGAAACCTGATTTCAGCCGACTTGACGGACTCTGGCCTGCCGTGCCACCAAATTCTGTCTGGGATCTACACAAAACCACCATGTGTTAGCTTCATAAAGCCTTCTGAAACAATACATTTCACCAAAAAAAAAAAAAAAAAAAAAAAAACTTTTTGAAGCACCGATACCACAATAACACACTGAAATGTTATCGATACTCAGAACTGCACATTCATCCCTAACCCAGATGGTTATCCTCAACTGGGTTCAGTCGTTCTCACACTTCACAAACTATGATAACATGTCAGCTCCAGAAACTCTCCATTCGCATCGACAGTCAACAGGGAGACTAAATGCACTTTTAGCCTCAACTACATCAATAACTGCAGAGATTCTTGCTTTATACGCATCTTCTAACACAGACTCCAATAAATTTAGCTTTCACTCACTTCCTCAAACCACTTTAATGAGAAAAGCACAAGTTCCAGTGATAAAGAGCTGGTAGGTTTTTTATAAAAAAAAAAATTTAATTAAAAAAAAAAAAAAGCATACAAAATCCATTTTCTCTCAACAGTAATACCCATTGAGAAAAGAATCATTGTAATATTTCAAATACAAAAATTAAAAAGTAATCTTTTTGTCTTAACAGGCTTAGATTCTCCTCCATTTGATTTTGGGGCAAAATATGGTTTTGTCAGTGTTGGGGAGTAACTAGGTACATGTAACAGTGTTAAGTTATTTAATTACAAAATAAATGTAACTGTAATCCATTACAGTTACTAAGGGAAAAAAAGGGTAATTAAATTACAGTCACTTATGAAAATGTTAATGATTACAAAGGGGGAATATTTTCTGTAAAAAGCTAGGATATGCTGAATAACATTAATTTGTTGCTTTGCCTGTTTTTGATGTGCACGATGCATCCTGCCATTTAAAGGCAGTTTAGTAAAGCGATGCTATTCTGATGCTTTTGATTGGTTCTCATGTTTGAATTTGCAGTATACTGTATCTGCCAATTACATCATTCCACATTGCTGCTGAAAGCTTTAGGCTTCAACCTGTCTGAGAGTTGATTAAAGGGATACTCCACCCCAAAATGAAAATTTTGTCATTAATCACTTACCCCCATGTCGTTCCAAACCCGTAAAAGCTTTGTTCGTCTTTGGAACACAATTTAAGATATTTTGGATGAAAACCGGGAGGCCTGTGACACTTTTTGTAAGCGAAGATGCGCTGTTTTCTTTCAAATCAAAGCTAAATACACATAGAAACAGCGCATCCTTGTGGCGCGGATGATACAGAAGAGCATACACAGCATACGGTGATATGGAGAGACACAGAGGAGACTGCTGACAAAGGAATTGTTGAATAAAGTCGTTATTTTTGTTTTCTTCGCTTACAAAAAGTGTTCCCGTCGCTTCATATAACCCAGACTGCACGTCTGATGGCAGATGGAGTATTCTGACGATGACTTTCATACCTTTTATGGACCTTGACACTGTTATTTATTTGGCAGTCTATGGTATAGTCACAGGCCTCCCGGTTTTCATCCAAAATATCTTAAATTGTGTTCCGAAGACAAACAAAGCTTTAACAGGTTTGGAACGACATGGGGGTAAGTGATTAATGACACAATTTTCAGTATGGGGTGGAGTATCCCAGTTGAAAACATTCGTTAGAAAAGTAATCAAATGTAATCAGTACAAAGTATTGAAATAGTTACACTTATTCCATTTTAAATAGGGTAACTTGTAATCTGTAACCTATTACATTTCCAAAGTAACCTTCCCAACGCTGGGTTTTGTGAGATTCGAACATCACACGCTTTCTCTACAAAGCACTGAGGAAGTGAAGGAAGACGTTTCCGAGCTTGAATCAGGGATGTCAACAGTGCAACGCATCAGTCTTCACTTCTGCCCTCCTAACAAGAGCAAAATATAAATAAAACATTAAAGATTTAGAACGCATGTTAAGCTTACATTTTGTTCAACAAAGATACACATTATGAGCTAGTCCCAAAATATCGTCTTACAATCAGTAAGTGCAACGTCACTAATTGTTGTCAGTGAGCAACCCGAGCCACCTTTAGAGAGGAGTCCACGGTCAATACAACTAGAAACGAATGAGACTTTGTCTCCATGCGAAATCGTATGACCTTGAAAAGCAGGAGTCACTTTTGTTTACAAACGGTGCACATCTTAAGGCGTTATTGACAAGCTAATACTATACAAAACTTATCTTCATATCTGTACAAGCATAAAAATGTTGGATGGTTGTTTTGCGTGGGTTTCGAATGATTCAATATAACAGCGAAACATTTATTGTAACAATAAAGGTGAGGGGAAATAAGTGCAGAACATTTCATTGCATCAAAGTGACAAACATCTATGTTACATGATTAATTTAGGCTCTATGGAAGAACAACATGGAATTCCTAAAATGGAAAAAAAGTATAGGGCATCTACACACCAGATATACTCTAGAAATATCATCACTGAAAGAGGAAAAATGCAAGTGTCTGCCATGCAACCAAAACCTGAATCTGAACCACAACACACTCATTTGCGGGTTGTGCTTTTGCAAGTATTTTGGAAAATAAATTCCCACTATATTTCCACTTATCTTACTCTTCACATTCAAAATGCTTTCTAACCATTAACCCTTGCATTTATCTAGTGTGCAGACGCCCTAATCATTACAGGAACATGAAATGCTTTAAAAGGGGATGCTGTACTTGACATTTATGCAAATGTGAGGTAAGGACATGTTTTGATTAATTTTCACACATCCGTAGAGGGAAGGAAATGCAGACACGTACTAACTATAGGAATGAAGCTTGTGCTAAACCCTTCTGTGCTGTTACCATTAAAAGATACAACTATAAATTGACCCTGAATGATTAAAAATTACAGTTTGAGAGTCACATTTTTCACACTTCCCCCAGGAAATAAGGTCTGTTGTCCTCAAGACAGGTTCACTTTTTATTTTACGACAAAATGCATCAAAAACACCCCTTGTTTTTTGAAGCTTTTGCTTGATTTGAAAAAGGTGGCTGCTTAGAAATGGCTAAATGGGACTAAAGAGGTTGGGTTTTTGTCGAGGGAACCAATGTGATGCCAACTTTTAGGTTGGCCTTCGAATACAAGTAATCACCGCAGCACTCAATCACAAATTTTCTGTTTCTCTGATTATAGTATTTAGGATGCCATGAAGTATCAGGCTGAATGGTTTACGTTTAGATATGATCAAAATGACCCTGAACAGCACAGTAGGGTTTGCAAGCCTGTGAGATATATGACGTGAAGACATTAAGAGCAAAATGGAGACACGCAAATCTCCCAGAGAAAAAAGCTTAATAAGACAGACCAGAGTTAAGTTAAGACATTGGGAAGGCACAAACATAGCATCAACTCTCCTTGCACAGTGCACAGGATAGAAGCTCAGTTCTTAATGAAAGCATAACTCAGTCCATCTCCGCCACGAAGGTTGCAGATTGGAGATTTCATCTCGACAAGAGATGGCTGGTAAGGCAGTGCATTTGAGAAGACAGAGAACAGTGCACCATTGCTGACACATACAAAAAAAACATACAGCACCAAACACGCGACACCATATAATCTTCGGCTTTCGTGACTTGGTAGTGTGATAACTAATTGCTACCATAAAGGTCACAGAGCCTGTGGGTTACTAGGAAAAAACGCAGACTGCACAACGATATTAAACGTGCAACTGACTTCTGCGAACAAACCACAGACGAACTGGTGAGATTTGAGTATTGAAACTGCATTAGGGTGCTGACTGAGTCTCTACTGCATAGCTCATCTAAAGCTGTATCGTTCTGCTATTTCGAGTATTGCTTCATGTCAAATCTAATACTTAAAATAATGGAACAGGTCTTAATTTGGATTAACAAAGCTGTCTGTGAGGAAACAATGTAATAACTTAAGCCAGCTGGCTGACCAACTGGATTGAGCACAGAAGACCAAATCTAGACAGTTTAAGACATTTCTCCTCGTCGGGAAGATATTCGATTTGTGTTTGCAAGGCTTTAGATGACAACTGTGGCCCTTTTGGACAGTTCACACCAGGTTGAAATCTAAGTGTCCTCCGTGAATTTAAAGGGGTCCAAGTGCCACAAAACGTTCTAGGACAAAGGGCACAGGAAGGAAGAAATAACATGAACAAGATTTGAGACCAGAAATAGCATGAAAGTGTGACTCCTTTTGAGAAGGAACAGGATGTCTTCAAACAAAATATTAACAGAAGAAATACAACAGATGAGGCTTGTGAAATGCTTCATAAATGCAAACAACAAATGGATTTGAACCAATTTAAGGTGATCAAAACCAAATACTGTTATGCTCAATACACACATTGCCATTTCTTCATTTTGTTTAAATCTGACTTGTTGGTAATGCCGAAAAACCAGATGGTCTTATACAAGGACCATCGTCAATGGGGAACAAGAGGTTATGAGGCCCACTAAGTGCACCCTCATAATTAGTCATGAGTAGGGCTGTCACAATTTCTTGATTAAATTTGAGTACTCGATTATAAAAAAAAAAAAATCTTCGATTGCATTTTGCCCGTGTGGATTAACCCGCAGAAGTGGCGCATTCCACGGATGAGAATCCATGAAATTAATTGTTTTATTATTTTATTTTGTTTGGCTGAATATTATATTAAATTTATTTATAATTATTAATAAAGCATACTGCTATTGTGAATTCACAAAGGCTGCGATTCAGTTAAATAAATATATGTGCTGCGGGTTTAATATGCGCTTTATTTATATTCGTGTAGGTTACGTGCATCTACTGCTCCACATAAACAGTTATCATGTCCATGAGCGGACCCGCTCAACCTCCATCTCTGCATATGCTGTGAGTTGCTTATGACGTTCATCTGGGAACAGTGTGCACCATTCTATCAGATTTATAAGGTGAATCATTTGTAACAACTGAATTAAATGTTGTTTAGTCAATAGGTGCATTCACGCTGTTTCGTAATTACCATGCTTACGAGATACCAACTTGTAAAAAGCATCCTCTCTGAACTCGTAATGACAACTTGTGAACTGGGAGCTACTGAGCTACTACTTGTACCACTTGATTAGGTGCTATGTTTAGGCATTGATAGTGTGATAGTTCTGAGTCCTTGGGCCCTATTTTAACGATCTAAGTGCATGGTCTAAAGCACACAGCGCAGTTGCACTCAGGCCGTGTCTGAATCCACTTTTGCTAGTTTAACGACCGGAAAATGGTTGGCGCACCCAGGCGCATGGTCTAAACGGGTTGTCCCTATTCTCCTAATAAGTGTTTTTTGGGCGTAACGTGCAATAAACCAATCAGAGTCTCATCTCCCATCCCTTTTAAAAGCCAGTTGCACTTGCGCCATGGCGGGTTTGCTATTTACATGGCGGAATGTAATTTTTCATTTTTAAAAAATGTGTGCTGCTGCGCGTCCCTGTGTGTGTAATAAGCGAAGTGTTCACGAGTTGTGCACCCACCTATAGGCACGCGCATATTACTAACGCGCTCTTTAAATAATAAAGAAAAAATATTGCACCAGACTTTAGACCAGGTTTGAGTTGGTCTATGGTGCAGTCTATTTTCAGTTCCTCAAAATAGCAACAAACCAACAATGCGCCTGAACACACCTCTTTTTTAGACCAGCACGCCCACGAGCGCACAAATGGGCGCAAATGCATTTGCTATTTAAACAACGCGGTGCAGGACGGGAATATGAGATCTGTTCGGGCTGAAACTAGCAAAAACACTTGCACCGGGTGTGAGATAGGGCCCCAAGTGTTTAAACTGCTCCAACTAATAAGTCACGTGTTGTCATCTAGAAATCACAATAATTACGACATTGCATGAATGCAGCAAATATTAAAGAAGGATTAGATTACACTGTAAAGTGTAAAAACAATCGTCAGGACATTGGCACCCTCTGCAGGTATGTGATAAAATACCTAATGTACATAAATTATGATTATATTGTTTCATTACATGATGTGCTTTAACGGTTTTGTTCAATAAAACCAAATGATTATTTGCTTTAGATATTTTATTTGAACAAATTATTATTGCCTCAATGCTATAATATGTGTTTTAAATCATTTTAAAGTCTATTGTTCGCTTAGGTATATTTTTATTACAAAAAAACAACAACAAAAAAATCTGAATACTCGATTAATCGCCAGAATAATCGACCAATTACTCGATTACCAAGATAATCGTCAGTGACAGCCTTAGTCATGAGTCCTGTGAATTCATGTGACTACCCTTGTTTATACCCATACCGAATTTCTTCTCTTTAACATTAGAGGTTTAAGAACTTCACAGAAATGTGGTATTGTTGAGGTTGATGCAGTTTGAAGGAAGTCGAAATCAAACCCGTCCAATGCTAGCGCTACATTTATATAAAAAAATATATTATTTCTTACCTAAAAAAAAAAAAAAAACCTCTTCTCTTAAAGCCTTGAGTGATAGCAAGAGGCCAAACCAGTTAAATCCTGGTCCAAACACAGACAGCCCAGCAATGCCAAGAGCCAACAATGCAGAGAAATATCAAAGGTCTCATGAAAGAACTTGGGCCAAAATGGAAATAAAAATTTGCATCTGACAAGAAGTGGTATCAAAATATTGAGAGGGAAAAAGAGAAACTACAAATACAACAACAAACAAAATGGGAATGTCAGGCTCTTTCTGGAATGCAGTTTTGAAATAAAACATGAGCTTCCTAATGTTTATATTTGGTCTAATTGCACTTAAGTCATGATTTCATCCATCTGAAAATGTCCAGTAACTACAAAAAGTGAAACTGCAGCATTTTCTCTTGGCTAATGTGTAAACAGTGTCAACTTTGCCTGTCAGTTTCTCATGAGCCAAAAACCACCAAAAAAACTGAATACTTCAAAACAACACAAACATTTTCCCTTCATTATTAAAAGAAAAAAAAAACAATACAACATATCTAATTCCCATTAAAGAGTCAACGTGAATCAATTGAACTTATCTGTGCAATACAAGACCTGCAGTACAAGTTTTAAAAATCACTTGTGGGTAATATTGCCAAGAAAAGAGATAGAATGCAATACTGTACAAGAGTTCACCAATTACAGAAACCAAAGAAGAAACCATAAAAACCTCAGCACAGATTGGAAACTATTAATGAAGCTTTTTCCAGAGAAAAGCAGTTTCAAGATAAGTTTTTAGTTCATCACCATTTCTAACCAGGTGTGACGCAACAAGTTTCCAGTGAATTTGACCATCCAAACTGAAAGCAAACATGCCTGTGACACAATCACAGCATGTCAAAACTTATGGACTGAATTTGGACCAACGAGGTTTTAACAGTTGGAGGAGCTACAGAGCACAATACTAAACTTAAAAATAAAAACTAACAAATGTGAAAGACAAAGCATCCTGTTGCTTAGTGCTTTTTGCAGAAGCAACAAACCGTAACTCAAGCATGACTTTTATGGCTTGTCTTATCGTTTCATACCTGGTTAGGACACAATGTAAGGGGCTAAGTGCCTTCTATAAAGAACAAAGCAGATCCTAAACTTCCTAATCAGTGGGTGTTTTAGAAAAGCCCCATTTCCATGTGTGATTTCATATAAGTAATCTCTGAAGATACTACTGGTCAGCAAGAAAAACTACCTAAAAGAAAGAGGTGTTGTTTTATGGGTAGTCGCATACTTTGAATGAACTCCTGTAGTAACTGTTAGAATAAGGATTATCAAAGTAAAACTGCATCATCTTAGAAAATCAAGAGAAGTGCAGGATAAGGTTAAAAAGGTCTCTGCACATAGAAAAAATTAAATACAAAGGAATAATCTGTCTTGCACGGGATTAAAAAAAAAAAAAAGAAAGAAAAGAAAAATGTGTTCTGACAACTATTGCTTTGATTTTGATAACTGAGCAGGGCAGTCCACACCCAACAGCAGTGACCCTACACTTGTGTGTGCTAAACGCTTCCATGGAACGACTTCATTTAAACCTGCATGCTTCAGAGCAATAATCCATTTCCACAGGAACAGGCCATTCGCAAACAGCTAGAACCTGTTCTGCATTTGGTCTCAGCTTCGCAAGCAGGGCTGATTTTGGCTGACGCCACATGTTGTCTCCAGGAAAAGGGCACAACAACGTAGGATTAAATAAAAATAAAGAGGTTCATAATCAGACTGAAGGATGCTTCCAACCATGAGGTACTGTTTAGAGGCGGTTTTCCTAGGCCGGCGTTACTGGGTAATGACAACTCCAATGGGTCGAGGAGGAGAGATCACAACTGGAATGCAGATTCAGAACCACTGCTGAATCAAAACTTAAAAACCTCTAAAGGAGTTGTTAAAGCAACTGTTAAGATGCATGTTTGACTTCATCTGGAAATAGTTCCTGATTATAGAAAAACTGTTGATTGATGTGACGACGCTGGGCAACTGTTCTCAAACTCCAGACTAGAAAGGATTCCTCAGCAGAAGCACCCTGAGAAGAGGCAGGGAGTGGAGGAGAGTGGAGGAAAGTGAGGATAAACACACCTCTAGAGAGAGACGCATTAAAAACTGTCCAAGTTTTAAGGTCTTAGCCAATAAATGCCTGGCGGCGCAACAAGGGAAACAGTCAACATTTAGAGATAAAGAGCCTGTCTTTTGGGCTGTTGAGCAATCTATCCTCTTTTGTCCTTCTTTAAAATATATATTTATTATTACTGTGAAGGCTTGTCAAGACTCTATGGCTGTATCCCATTCTTATCCCTGGCCTTTCTGAAATAAACATCTACTCGAGGAACTGCAAGATCTCTTCACACAAGTGATCACTGCCAAACATGATAGTTCACCCACAGGAACACGCAGACGACGCAGGCTTTGGTACGTGATTTACCGGATAAAGCTGCCCATGCAGATCATCGTGAACGCTGACTATGACCTGACACAAAAGTCCTCTGCTCGAGACCAGAACCGAAGAAGGGGGCGGCTTAGGCAGCGGGAATCTTCCAATATGTGCAAAAATCTCAAACATTCTGAGGCTACATTCTCTCTCCCTCCGACCACGCTCCCCTCTTTCGCATCTGTTCGCCCGACTGACACTTCGCTCCCATGGACAATCTCTTTTGTCTGCTACTTCCCGGCGTTCGAGCGACCCTCGATGGAAAGCTTGACCTCCTGAGGGATAAACGACAGCCGAGAGGAGCCAGAGGTGGCAGCTGATGCTAAACTCCCTCCCTCCTCGTTCTTGATGCTGTATCTTTGGAAGCCAGGGGCAGACCAGCGCCTCTGGGACGCCGCTACGGAGGAGGCTCCCGCTGCGGCTCCCGGTGGAGCATGACCCTCAGTGTGCAAATAGTAGTTGCTCTGGCTCCGAGTGTGCTCTGCTGAAGTCCTGTTCGGTCTTGGGGGTACGTCGGTGTGTCGCAAACCCCCGACCTGCATGGGCTCTTCCTTGTCCCGGTCCCTCTCTCGGTGGATGCGCTCAGATTTTAATTGGCTTTGTGGCCGAGGAGTGTGTTGGGGCGCAGGGGGGCCCATGGGCTGAGGTGGGGCTCCTGACGTGGAGTTGACTTTGGTTGGAGTCCGGGCCTGCACTTGCTGCGGCGGTTTCTGCTGCGACGCAGCTTGCTGCTGCAGTGTCACGGATACACAGACATCGCCCACTTGCAGGTGGTGGCAAGTGAGACCGTACAGTTGGGCAGTCCGCTCAGGGCTACAGGACGACCAGCCCTGTCCGAAAACGAAAAAGGGGTGTTCGGGGGGAACATCTATAGTCACTTTGCTCTGCTGCTCCCCTACATTGAAATACAGCGCCACTAGACCGGGTCGCTGTTGACTAGCACGGATGTCCACCACCATGCTTGAGTCGATCTTCAGCCCACCACTTACTTCTGCACTTCGCACAAAGTCCTGAGTCTGCAGATCTTCTACGCGCTTGAGCTCTCCGGTTGCCAACTGTATGATGGCGCCCTTCATGAAGTGCGACGGGCCGGAGGGTGCTAGCGAAGGAGTCTGTGGGAAAGTACCAGGAGCTGGAAGATGCTGGGACGGCTGCTGCCCCTGTTGGGGAGGCAGGTCCACCACTGACCTCTCTGGGAGACACGCTGCTGCATCCATGGCTTTTGTATATGTAGCGGTAGCCACATCGTTGGATTGGAAATGCTGCTGCTGCTGCTGCTGCGGCTGTTGGTGGTGATGGTAGTCCAGAGGAACGAGAACAGGCTGCCCATTGGCCAAGACAACAGCATGTCCTTGTTGAATGAACTGCTGTGGATGTGCTCTAGATTCAGCAGGATTTGATGCATAAAGTGTTCTGACTTCGCCCTGAATCTCTCGACCCCTCCTCTGAGAGCTTTGAGACAGGTTCAGAGGGACATGTGCTGCTTCCTTGCGACTCGTGCCATGGACAGGAGAGGCAAGTCGTCCGACCACCTGCTGTACCTGAAATGGAATCAAATTTAAAGTGTCATTTTATTTTAGAATGTACGTTTGGATGGAAGTTGCTTTTTAGAAAGCACCACAAACTGGAAAGTGACTAATTAAAGAGGAGACTGGCCCCAGAACAGATTTTGCTATAAACCAAAAAACAATCTCTGTTGTTTCTAAGTAGCAGCAGCCTGAGTTACTCAATCCTTAATACACCCAAAGAACAGCTAATAAAGGAAGGAAGTGGTGTAACTGGTGCTGACTCATAGGAATTGCCTCAAAAAAGGCCAAACTCTAGTAGCAGTAGTAGTAGTGTAATAGTGATGAAGCAGGAGACATTTACGTCTTCTATGGAGATCCAGATAAAAAAAAAAAAAAAAAAAAAAAGTAATATTACATCAAGTTACATGGAAAAGTCTGACATCGTAAAGCTACTGAGAAAGTAGGTGTACTCCTAGTTAAGTTTACTGATTGGACGCATGTATGACATTTGCCCGGATGCAACTTATTGGCAACTGTAATTCTCCCTTGCCTTGCCATAAAAATTTGTAACTGCTTGTTATGCAAAATAAATAATACTACAAAAAAAACGCTAAAGGTAAACATTTTCACTACTGTACATTTAAGCGACAATAGTCCTGTGTGTGGAAAATTAAATCAACATGAAATCATAACATCATCCCATTTACTTAAAGCACTTTCCTGGTGATATTGTAAAAACTTGCCCTTCCTCTGAAATTACTTCCCCTTTCCAAATAGTTTTTTAGGCATTGTTCTAGCAAACTATCCGCTTCTCACCTCAAGATCAGTGTCTGGTGTGCTCCTCTGTCCTGGTGACATTCTGCCCTCCGGCCTGCGGCTTTTAAAGCTCTTGTCTTGCTGGGGCTCGGGTGCAGATGCCTGCAGCAGTTGTGCACTTCTGGTCGAATAAACTGCATCTTGATGGCTCTCCCTGCCTCCGTGCTCTCTGTCCCCGCCATTCACCTCCCTCTCCTGCTCCATGGAGCTGCTGTGCAGATCTCTTTGCAGTTGGACGCCCCTGACGGCAGGGTGGAAGTACACGGCTCTTGGGCTGAGCTCCCCAGCAGGCAGCATCCCTATAGTCCCAAGCTGCGCTTGTGTTGCTGTTTGATTAGAAGGGAGCACCAGAGGAACTCCCATTTTGGTGTACGCGTGGGTCGAGACCTGCTGCTGCGAAGAGCCAACTCCTTCCTGAATGACTGATGGATACGGAACCAGGTGGGAAACGGAGTGTGGCTGGGAAATAGTGGACTGAGGTGGCATCAAAGGGCTGGGAACGAATCCTGGAGGCATGGGGTAGGGAACCGCAGTCGGGTACGGAGAGCTAACAAACTGCATAGGGGCATAGCCGAGCGGAGGGTAGGGAACGCTCGCGTGCTGGAGGGAGGGAACGGTGTAGGCAGGAGAAATGTGGCTGAGAACGGGGTGCAGACTGGTGGTTGAGTAGGTGCCAGCGGGCAGAGCTACTTTATAAAGCATGCTAAACTGATCCACAGGAAGTCCAACAAGACCCTCGCCACCATCCACCCCATAATGCACGCTCGGCTGGGCTCGCACCCACTCGCCACTACCTTCTCCGCTCGCTCCAGAGCTTTGTGAAGACGGGGCGTCCTCTCCTCCTGCACTCCCAATGCTGCCGCTGCCTCCCACTCCGCCGCTGACGCTACTGCTGCTATTGTTGTTGGTAGAGGTGTTGTTGTTGTTAACAGGCAGGTCCCGCTTCTTGGGAGGGAGGCACTCCTGGTTGCGCTCGTGGACTGGCTTCATGGTGATCCGGGATGAGAACGGGCGCTGTTACTGAACAGAGGATGGGACAAAGCCTGGCAACCGCGGAAATAGCACCACTGGAATCAGCTCTGAAACCCTCCCGCTGGCCTCTTCCATCACCTTACCTAAATGCATAAAGAAATCATGTATAAACTAAATATTTTTAAACCATTGGTGTATAGGCTAGTGCTCAACATGTTGGCAAGGCCAATAAAACAGCTGGTTTTGAGGTTGTCAGATTGGTTACTTTCAAACTCTGCAAACAGCCTTGTCACATTATATTGCACTTTTTCTATACATTTAAACATTTTTGGTCAATTTTGAGTAAATATTGTTTTACCACATTAATATTAATTGGTGGCAATATTAAAATAGGTGGCATATTTTGCAGCAATGTGCAAAAGGACTATGAATTGAGTAAATACAGCGTAATTTAGTTTGCATTTCATAGTTTTAAAATAAAAGTCTTACAATTTTCAACCAGATTTGTTTTGCAATGTCGGTAGTATCTGTGAATAATGAACACTAATCTTTCTCCATGTTTCCATGCACCCAGATTTCGCCGTTTATTAGAGTTCGGTTCAATTCAGATTATCTGGACAATTATAACCCAATTTTGCAATTTATTTTGCAAATTAAAAAGAAACATTACAAATTAAAATAAATTTTAAAAAAACGTAGAAAATTAGAAATGCTGCCTTGACAGCTAAAATACATAAGTTTACATGAAGCACTAAAATTACTAAACCTGAAAAAAAATACAGTAAAATAGCAATATTTAAAACGCACACAAACACAAATTAACAAAAATTGCACATAACAGCGAAAGTCTAATGAGTGACACGTTGAAAATCCAACATCACAACATTACAAAGCTGGTTAAAAATGGTCAAACTTGTCCTTTCAAAGAAAACATTTTTTTACTGAGGTATGACTGTGTGTCATTTATACTACTGAGCAAAATGTGGAAGTCTTTGAGTAATGTTAACCACAGATCTTTTTTTCTCGTAAATCAAAAGCCACCCATTGGAAACTACCCAGGAAATCCACAAATGTGCCTTCCAGTTTGGCCTAAATACACCAGCCCATATCAATACTAGAAAATAAGATAAATAAACTACATGACAAACATCATTAAACTTTAAAAATGCAGTTAAATCGGAATTTTGTAAACTTCTAATTTCAGATAATCATACAAAATTTTAGATTTACACCATATTTTACTTTATCACTAATTTTATGCCCCGAGCAAATCAACTATAATCTAACCTTTTAAGATTTTAAATTGTATTATATAAAATAATACTATTTAATCTTGTGTCTGAGATAAAAACCAAGCGCAGCAACAGTTATTACAGTAAATACAGTTATACCTAAAAGATAAGGCACTCAAAATACATTACTTCCAGGCAAACTGTACTGTGCCCACGATGCTTCTGTGATTCATACACGATAGATTCAATAAAGAGAAAGAAAATGCTCATGCAAGTGCAGAAACAGACGAAAAGCGCGAGGCATTTCTGTCCAAAAAGACACTAGCTCTGATGTACTGTGGTCCATGTGCTTGCCAGATCACAAAATAACCAAAATTGAGAGCCACAATGCCCTG